>NC_087366.1:43874063-44177093 GCF_030014295.1 Loxodonta africana
GTTCTGTAAACCTTCATCTAACGTATAATAAAAAAAAATCTTTACAAATAGATAAAAGCTATTCAGCAGTGAGAGCTCAGTTAGTGGCAGTTACAGCAAAATGAAGAACGTTATCTCACATTTATTCTCAGTCTTCAGGATGTTGTGAGAGGAAGAGCAAGCTGGCCTTATAAAAGATGCCCTCCTGTGGAATTGTCTTAGAGGCTGGGAATCAAGCAGTGCCTCACAGATTCCTAGACCTGACTATATTATTTAAAAAAATTATGTTGCAAGAGGAGGATTTTCATTTGATGTGCAAGAGAAAAACAGAAATCCAACGTTTGTTTGGTGAGAAGTGGTTATTTTCTCTAACGACGTCGCTGAAGTGTTCAGAGAGGGAAAGATTCTTCCTTTAAGTCAGTGATCATCTAATGGCCAGTAGAATATTTTGCATAAACTAATACGCAACAGGAGCCCTGGTGGTCCAGTGGTTAAGAAGTCAGGCTGCTCACCAAAAGGTCAGCAGTTCGAATCCACCAGCCACTCCTTGGGAACCCTAATGGGGCAGTTCTACTCTGTCCTAAAGGGTCACTATGAGTCTAAATGGACTTGACAGCAACAGGTTTTTTTTCTTTTAAAACATGTAACAGGAGCCCTGGTGGGACAATGGCTAAGAGGTCAGGCTGCTAACCAAAAGATCAGCAGTTCAAATCTACCAGCTGCTCCTTGGAAATCCTATGGGGGCAGTTCTCTGTCCTATGGTCCCCATGTTTGGACTCGATGGCAATAGGTTTGGGTTTTTTTGGTTTAATATGCAACAACACTATTTTAAAAATCCCAGTTGAACTTGTTAATGAATCCCCTCATTTAAAAGTTTTAATCGGGCTGTTTTTCAAAGGAGAAATAAGAAGCGTACCAAGTGAAATGTTTTGATTATAAAGAAATTATATATTACTTTAAGTGAAATTAAAGGTATCTTGATAGAATATCCAGTGGTAAAGTAACATATCAACCTTGGCCTTACCCTTTAATTTCAAGGCTTCTAATACCTTTGAATCAGCTGTTACATCGCTCACTAGCTTGATTTCAATATCTTGCGAAGTCAGTTCAAGCAACTTTTCAAAAAGGCGCTGACCCTGGAAAAAATATTCAGAGACAAAGAAAGTCAGGAAACCTAAATGTTTACCATTTTCAATAGGTAGAAATAATTAAAGGCATTAAAAATTAAATGTATTCATTCAAATTTTAAAAGGTAAGCCTTTGAACAATTGGTAGACACAGACGATTTATGAAATTCTTTCAAAAGAATTTCTATAAATAGGGTAACAGCACAAACACAGTACATAACATCTTTTCTCTCAGAATTGCTCTGTAATTCAACAAGTATTACAACAGTAATTCCAAGGCTACAATGCAAATCACCTTTTGTTTAAATTTCTCATGAATTCTGAAGTTATTTACATATAAAGAGGTAGCAGAGAATATTAAACAGTTGCCTTTTGGCCCAGAGAGACCTGGATTCCAGCTGGTTTTTCAATTTACAAACTGCATTCCTTAATCTCACTAATCTCCAGTTTCTTCCTTTGTAAATTGCAGATAAAATCAGTATTTACTTCAGAAGGTTTTTGTGAGGGTTAAAGGACTTAATTATAAGTAAGTATTCTTTAAGTATTTGTTATTGTGGGGGTAAATCGTGGTTTTTGATCAGTGATTTGCCTAAACTCACCCTCTTGTTTAAAACTTGTTTTATTGAATTCAACTAATATTCCCTTCAGCAGTGCATAATTCTTAGCAAAAACAAAGTAAAAACTGAAAGGTTTTCCTTATCGGATTTTCACAACTAGGTCAATTTTAATAGTAAATTTTGAGCTCAGGGAGACTCCACATAATAATAAAAAAAAAACAAGGTCATAATCATTACATTATCCCAGGTAAATGAATTGCATCTTTTTTCCCCCTTTGGAGTTTTGAGTAGATATTGCATAGACTTCCTCTTCTTATCATGAAAGGAAACTGATCTTCTTTTACTGATTTTTAAGCTTCTTGCAATTTGGCTACAAATGCAAATACCTTCAGGGACCAGGCAGATAAGAAAGTCTTTGGCTTTAATGATATCCCCACATGGCAAAGTCTTATCTTACTTGGCTAGGAATGAACTATTAATAATAATGATATAGAACAGGATCAGTGTTTGGGAAGAAAGAATGGAAGAAATGTAGCTGCAGAGCAATGATTCATGCAATTTAACCTTAGAAAAGAGAGAAGATAATGAATCAATATCCTAAAGCTTTGGAGTCTCCTTCCTGTGTGTTAAGGAGGAGGGAGCTGATATGTCCTTGCTAAGCCCAACAGCTGAGTCCCTTGGTGGTGCAAACAGTTAATATGCTTAGGTGCTTAACCAAAGGTTGGAGGTTCAAGTTTACCTAGAGGGACTTCAGAAGAAAGGCCTGGCAATCTACTTCCAAAAGATTGTAGCCATTGAGCACAATTTTACTCTGACATACATAAGCTCCTCATGAGTCAGAATCAACTACACAGCAACTGGCCTTTTTAAAGTTAATAGCAGAGAGGAGCTCTAACCTGTAGCTTGCCTGGTACAGCTAAATTCCATGACCCCTCTGTACTGGTAAATGGAGTAGGAATTGCGACCCATGTCATGCATCAAGGTTTCCTTTGACATTAACAGAGTGTACTAATAAAAGTTATCCAAAAGAAAACCCCAGAAAACCAAACCTATTGCTATCAAGTCAATTCCAACTCACAGTGACTCTATAGGATAGAATAGAACTGCCCCATAGGGTTTCCAAGGAGCAGCTGGTGGATTTGAACTGCTGACCTTTTGGTGTCCTTCAAAAGCAACTGAATTACACTGCACCCCAAGGCTTGGAGGCAGTGTCATCATGAACCAAGTATCCCTGTGCTGAATGTCATGTGAGTACATCAGGAAGTTGTAAAGGTAAACAATTAGAACTCCTTTTTTAAAAAAACGGGGTTGGAGGAGGAGAAGGGAGAAAGATAGAAGAAGAGGAAAGGGGAAAAACTGATTTGCTGATTTTGAGGTCTCTATGAATTTCAAATTGACTATGCAGAGGGAGAGTTCAGCTGTGGAGGTCTCAGATACCTGATGTGAAGAGAGCTCACACTGTGGAGCTTTGTGGCTCTTCAGCAGACAGAGTGATGCCAGCATCAGCTTCTCTGTCAGCTTCTTCCAAGGAGTGAATTTTATGCCTGTCACATACCCTTGAAGGCAGAATGGTGTCCGCACGGCCCACATTTCTAGAGCCCAGACTCATGGCCATTGCACATTTAGTCACTATCATTTGTATTTTTCCCTTTCACACAGACAAAGGTTCTAAGTGTTTGTGCGTTCTATGAGACCCTGTTATTAGTGGGCCAGTATTTTTAAACAAATACACTTAGTTTTGCTCTAAGTTAATACAATATATTTAGCACAAGTGAAATGTAAGAGACCTCTGTGCTTTAAATTGATTCCCACTGTCATTTTTATGAGACTTAAAACAAAGAGAGCCAGAACATTCAAACACAAATGAAAAGAGAAACTCCAAAATCTGCAGATACTAGCAGACTGTCATTGAATAAGGCTTACGTTTAGTATGTGCTGATTATTTACACCAAGGAATCTTAAAATTTGTAATTATAGTGCTTACTGTAATGAACTTCCACTTGGGCTTGAGGTGGAACTTCTGTCAAATCTCCCGTTTCAGGTCTTACCTCCCTGTCTACCCACTTTTTAAGACTTTCAAAACGTAATAACCTACAAAGACAGGAAACACTACTCTATGCAGAGATATGTCTTGAGGCCTAGTGCATCTGAGTTAAAGTTACTCATCATTTTTTAATACAGAAATAACAGAAGCCCTTTGGCTTTTAAAACATCGGTAACTTAAAAACTTGTCCTTTCTGGTGAAGAACATTAGCCAACATTGTAAACTTAAATAAATCACCTTGAAGATACTGGCTCAGGCATGCTGGCCTACTTTACACCAATTTTGCATGATGTCTGCAAAATCCTTATGACAGACAGTGTGGTCTTGTGGAGGATCCTGTACACCAAGAATAGAGATGCAGCTCTGTCCCTTAGTGACCTTGAAGAAGCTGCTTAACTCAGGACTTCCCTTCAATCTTAGGAGAGTGGGGGCTATGTGTGATGCCTGTGTCTGTTGACCCAAAACAAATGGTAAGGAGAATGAAATGCTGAGTTACAACGTGAAGGAAAAAAGTAAAACTATGAAAGAGGAACCCAAAGAAAGTAATGCTCGATAAAATTAATTATAGGGATTATGTAGAATTTGCTAGTGGCTTTCAAACTTGTTTTAGGAGTTGAATTCCTTGCTCAAATGGAAATTTAGGCTAAACATCTCCTTCTAATCTCTCTCTCCACCTCTGTTAAAGAATCTTCAAGGCTCCACAGAACACAACTTGAAAACCACTGAATTTTACTCCTTCATCATACCAGGAAGGAAATTAACAGGTAGGTGTGGAGCCCTCGAACTCCGTGGGTGGTACAAACAGTTAATACGCTCAGCTACTAGCTGAAAGGTTGGAGGTTCAAGCCCATCCACAGGTGCCTTGGAAGAAAAGCCTGGCAATCTACTTCCAAAAAATCAGCATTGAAAACCCTATGGAGCACAATTCTACCCTGACACACATGAGGTAGCCATGAGTTGGAATCAACTCAATGGCAACTGGTCTACTTGTAGAAGCCTGAGGATTCTGAGATTTATACAAACTGAGAATGTCATAGCTGGAAGATACCTTAGAGATCAACAGTCTACCAATTTCCTAATTTATAAGTGAGGACCCTGAAGCCCAAAGAAGCTAAGTGATGTGCTAATGGTCACATAGTCTGCTATCTAGGTAATGTGAAGCCTAGAACCTGTATCACTCTTTTTGAGCTAGGGCCATTCTCTCCACATGACTATTCTGTTACATTAAAGCTGGAGAAAGAAGGAGAATTCTGGAAAGAAATTACCCCAAGACTGCCTTTCCTCCCATTCCCAGCTCCAATCTACTCAACTCTCCCAAGCCAAGTGGTAGTTGATGACCAGTAGAGTCAGGATCTGGGAGAGTCCAGGTACCTGTAGATACATCATTAGCCCCACATGAGTGTCCCAGTTCTTCCTGTTCTCCAAAGCAGGAGCTGAGATGGCTAGGAATGTGAAGTATGGAAGGGGCGAGGTGTTCTCCCATTGCCCAGTGAACTAGTAAATGGTCTTATAGTAACTGGCTACACCTCCAGTCCATGTGGGAAAGGCAGAAGCCTCCAACAATCCAATAAAGTCAAATAACAACATCCTTAAGGGGACCCAGCAACAAGAAAAAAGCTGCTCGAACACAATGGGGATGTCATGATAGTGACTACTGAGGAAGACAGAGGATTAGAGCTATGGCACAATATGAGCGCTAAGGATGTTCATGTGTAGCTGGGAATAATACTCTGTGACTTGAGAACTATACACCTTAGAGGAGCAATTAAAGTATGGCCACTGGCCTGAAGACCAAATGGAAGAAATATCTCAAAGCCCCCCTCACAGACATGTATCCACACACATGTGGGTACATACACACATCCATGCACATACAGGGAGGAAAACAAGAGGAGAGAGAAATCTAAGAGACATAACATGCAGCTAATACGTGTGCGGGAAGAGAAAAAGAGGCAAATAGAATAAGTTTTCAAATAACAGAAGAAAAAGTGTCCAAGGCAAGGAAATACGCAAATCTACAAACTGAAAGGGCAGTTAAAGATTGAGGAAAGCCACGCCTAGGCACGTTCTGTAAAAACTACTAAACACCAAGGATAAAGAGGAATTCTTAGAAAATTCTGGCAAAAGAAGAATCAGACTGGCATAGAACTTTCCCTCTCAACACTACACTAGTACATGGTTTCTACATACTATGAAAAGGTCTGAAGCCTGAGATCAGGGATTTTAGTCAGGGTAAAAGAAAGAGATATTTGCTGAGGTATACAGATTTAGAGACCATATAACCTATCTACATAACCCAATTGAGAAAAATATTCAAGGAAGGACTCTATTTAACACTCAACAGCACGAAGGAAGATGAAGTGGAGAAGAAACAAGTAATAAGCACTGAGGCATATGACGTGTATACGTGTTCCGTCAATTGTTAAATGAGGATTCTTGAAATAGAAGAGGCACGTTACAGGGGAAGGTCTACTGAGAATCTAGTATGTGCATTCTCAATGGGGACAATCTTGCCCCAAGGGGGTGAAAATCAGTTGGCAGGCAAAAAAAAAAAAATCTTACTCTTTTTATGTATAAAGCACAGATACACATGCAGTACATATATAGTATATTTGTGGTATTAAAATTTCATGGAAGAGACATTAGGGAAAAATATGTCAAAAAATCTCCTTATCATTCAGGTAGCTAACAGATACATGAGGAAATGTTCATGATCATTAGCCATTACAGAAATGCAAATCAAAACTACAATGAGATTCCCTCTCACTCCAACAAGGCTGGCATTAATCCAAAAAACAGAAAATAATAAATGTTGGAGAGGTTGTGGAGAGACTGGAACACTTAGACACTGCTGGTGGGAATGTAAAATGGTATAACCACTTTAGAAATCAATTTGGCGGTTCCTTAAAAAGTTAGAAATATAACTACCATACAGTCCAGCAATCCCACTCCTTGGAATACATCCTAGAGAAATAAGAGCCTTTACACGAACAGATAAATGCACACCCATGTTCATGGCAGCACTGTTTACAGTAGCAAAAAGATGGAAGCAACCAAGGTGCCCATCAATGGATGAATAAATAAATAAATTATGGTATATTTACACAACGGAATACTACGCATCGATAAAGAACAACGAATCTGTGAAATATTTCATAACATGGAAGAATCTGGAAGGCATTATGCTGAGTGAAATTAGGCAGTCGCAAAAGGATAAATATTGTATGAGACCACTATTATAAGAACTCAGGAAATGGTTTAAACCGAGAAGAAAATATTCTTTGAATGTTATGAAAGTGGGAAGGGAGGGAGGGAGAGTGGTGTTCACTAATTAGATAATAGACAAGAACTATTATAGGTGAAGGGAAAGACAACACACAATAGAGAAGAGGTCAGCATAACTGGACTAAACCAAAAGCAGAGAAGTTTCTGAATAAAACGAACACTTTGAAGGCCAGAGTAGTAGGGGCGGGGGTTTGGGGACCATGGCTTCAGGGGACATCTAGGTCAATTGCATAATAACATCTATTAAGAAAACATTCCGTAACCCACTTTGGAGAGTGGCGTCTGGGCTCTTAAACACTAGCAAGCATCCATCTAAGATGCATCAATTAGTCTCGACCCACCTGGAGCAAAGGAGAATGAAGAACACTAAAGACACAAAGTAATTATGAGCCTAAGAGACAGAAAGGGCCACATAAATCAGAGACTACATCAGCCTGAGACCAGAAGAACTAGAAGGCACCTGGCTACAACAGATGACTGCCCTGACAGGGAACACGACAGAGAACCCCTGAGGGAGAAGGAGAGCAGTGGGATGCAGACCTCAAATTCTCATAAAAAGACCAGACTTAATGGTCTGACTGAGACTAGAGAGATCTCAGAGGTCATGGTCCCCAGACCTTCTGTTAGTCCAAGACTGGAACCATTCTCAAAGCCAACTCTTCAGACAGGGATTGGACTGGACTATAAGATAGAAAATGATACTGGTAAGGAGTGAGCTTCTTGGCTCAAGTAGACACATGAGACTATGTGGGCAGCTCCCGTCTGGAGGGGAGATGAGAAGGCAGAGGGGGACAGAAGCTGGCTGAACGGACATGGAAATAGAGGGTGGAGAGGAGTGTGCTGTCTCATTAGGGGAAGAGCAACTAGGAATATATAGCAAAAAAAAAACAAAACAAGGTGTATATAAATTTTTGTATAAGAGACTGACTTGATTTGTAAACTTTTACTTAAAGCACAATAAAAATTAAAAATATATATATATATATAGCAAATGTCATTGAACAAGTGGTATTAAAATTGTTAAATAGGAACCTAATTTGCTGTGTAAACATTCACCAAAAACACAATTAAATATTATTTAAAAAAAAAAGTCTCCTTAGGAAGGTGATCATGAAAAAAACTTTGAGAAATACTGGTCTACAACCAAGGGTATAAACAATCTCAGTAAAATTTAGAATAAGGAGGGGAGAAGGCTTAAGAGTACTAGGTGGGGAAAAGGCCACCGTTACATAATGGTGCAATTTATGGTGCTATGACAGTTACAGAAACCTTGGTGGCATAGTGGTTAAGAGCTACGGCAGCTAACCAAAAGGTCATCAGTTTGAATCCCCCAGGAATCTCCTTGGCAACTCTATGGGGCATTTTTACCCGGTCCTATAATTTTTTTTTTTTTATAGGGTTGCTATGAGTTGGAATTGATTTGACAGCAGTGTTGTTGTTTTCTTTTTTATGACATTTATAAACTTGTATGTACCAATCAACACAGCAACTAAGTATATAAAGCAAAAATTAATAGAAATGCAATTAAAACATCACCACACAATATAATACTTTCAAAATACATCTTTCAAAGTTCGGTAGATCGAAAAGCAAATAAATGAAGACACACAAAAATTAAATACTACCGCCAATGAACTTGATTATATATATACATTCAAACATATTTCCAATCCTATATATCAACCTCCTCTCAAAACAATTTTTGTCTATAAACTTTGAACTGAGACTATCCTCTGAGGTCACCTTGTAGCTAAATAACAGATGGGCTCATAAAATAAAGACTATTACCAGTGAGTAATGCATACCTTTAAAAAAATCATCTGTATGACACTAAATGGTCAACAATTACTCTAAAGCAAAGATGAAAGGGTAAAGGAACAGGGAAACCAGATTAGAAGTGAAACAACCAAAAGGGAAATAATGAAAATGTTAACACATGGTGAAAACACATAGCCGATGTCTCTGAACAGTTTGTGTAGTAAATGTATAACGGGAACCTAATTTGCTGTGTAAACTTTCACCAAAATACAATAAAACATTATTTTAAAAAACAATTTTTGTCTGTGGAAAATTTATAAAATTCTGTCCTGTAACTTCCATTAAGAAAGTCTGAATAAAAGATAAAATGAGATATTCTACAAGGCTCATTCTCTGCTCGTATCCTAACAAAACAAGAAGCAGACCATTTACAGGCAACTTGTAAGGCAAATCTTGACTACTTGGAAATTTAAAAGCTCATCCCTAGATTATCCTTCCATCTAAGGAGAACAGAGAAGTGAACTGATGTATTCTCTAGAAAGCTATGAATGGAGAAGCACCTCAGCAAAACCATGAAATGAAGCAATATCTGGTGTCAGAGAAAAAATTAGAACCATAAACATCTTCAGTATTATAGAAAAGAATGTATTAATAAGGTAGAGGCATTGGAATAGGGAGAGGCAAGGGAACTTTAGAAAGAATCCAGAAATAGTATGCATGAGAATTTAATCAATAACAAAGATGATATTTGATTCTGTTTGAAAAAGATAAAATTGTTTAACCTGGCACAAGCCGAGGACCCTTACATTACATCACACATAAAAATAAACTTGAAGTCAGAATAAACAGCTACTAACACACTGAAGGAAGTCTGGGGTGTTACACGAACAGCTTTGGCATGGGGGATACCTTAAGCAAGCTGTATTAGGCTGGATACCGGCCCCAGAAACATCAGATCCAAATCCCTGGAATTTGTGTTACTTTGGAAAGAGGGACTTTGCTGATGTGATAAAGTTAAGGATCTTGTGATGGGGAGATGATCATGGATTATTTGGCTGGGCCCTAGACGCAATCACAGGTGGTGTCCTTGTCAAAGAGAGGCAGAGTGAGATTTGACATGGAGGAGGTTATGTGAAGATGGAGTAGAGAGAGATTTGAAGATGATGACCTTGAAGACTGGAATGATATGGTAACAAACCGAGGAATGCCAGCAGCTACCAGAAGCTGAAGGAGGCAAGGCATGCTACTTCCCCTAAACCTCTGGAGGGAGCAGGGCCCTGCTGACACCTTCCTTTTCACTAATTTTGGACTTCTGGCTTCCAGACTGCAAGAGAATACAATTCCGTTGTTTCAAGTCATCAAGTCTGTGATAATTTGTTACTACAGCCACAGGAAACTAATACACAAGCCTAGATACGTAGAAGCAATGAAAGATAATACAGGGATATAGAATTATAAAAATAAAGAAAACTTACATAGCAAAAATACCATAGATAGTGGCATTGGGAATGGTGGCCGGAGTTCCCAGCAGACTTGGGATGCGTTCGTGGAAATATGGAGCTCCTCATCTGATGCAAGACGAGGCGGTGGTGGCTCTGTGTTACAATTGCCACCTTCCATGAAGAGGACCAGGTTGGATTCCCTGCCAATGCACCTCATGTGCAGCCACTGTGGAGGTTTGTGTATTGCTATGATGCTGAACAAGCTTCCGCAGAGCTCCCAGGCTAAGATAGACTAGGAAGAAAGGTCTGGTGATCTGCTTCTGAAAATCAGCCAGTGAAAACTCCCCGGATCACAACAGTCTCTTCCTGATCATGGGGATGGTGTAGTACCAGGCAGCATTTCACCCCATCGTGCATGGGGTCGACATGAACTAACAACAACAACAACAACATCTGCAGCTAGAGGAGGGTGACTGTGTTTCCTTTGTATGAATGTCCTGAGGTCCTTAGTGGAGAATACTCACTTTCTGGCAACTGGCAACAAAAGATTACCCACCTGACAGCAGCAGAGAGGCTCTGCTGTGGAGCCATGCTGGCTGCCAGTCCATTCATTACAAATGGGTTCCATCCCATTACTGGATTTAATTATTCTGAACAGTTAATCATCAAGGCCTTGCTTAATGATGGTTATCTCAATTATGCACCCCGTGGGTATGAACATAGCTTTCCTTGTCGGGGCGGATGAAGAGAAATGAATAAACTCATCATGGCAATAATGGTCCTGGAAATAGCAGGGAATTAATAGCAGGAACAGCACATTTGTAACAGGGCCCTCAGTGGCTGGATTCCTGCAGTAGCTGGAAGGTGGCTTTGGGGTTGCTCAAGTGCCCACTCTGGCTGCAAGAGGTAGCAGATAACTCTAACTCGGTGCTGCCATTTTGTAGTGTCTAGAAATGTGTGGACCACAGAGCCCTTCCTCACTCTTTGGGCAACCATAGGAGACAGATACAGCTGAACCAAGAAAGGCCATGCCAAATACTCCAACACTTGATCACTTGATCGGAGTGGGCAGAAGGGGCCCACAGAGATGGAGGCAGAATTCCTTCAGATCCAGTACCCCCAGGAAGGAATCATGAGGACCCTCTAATTCTACTTCTGAGAATTGCTCTTGAGAGAATGAGCAAAAAGAGAAAAATGTCTTGTGCAAAGATATTTATTGCAACAGCATTTATACCAAAAAAGAATTAAGTTTGAAATAGCTTAAATGTATAATAGTATAGTTATATAAATTTAATTCTGGTAAATTCATCTTGTGTACTTTGGACATGTTATCAGGAGGAACTAGTCCCTGAAGAAAGACGTGATGCTTGGTAGGGTAGAGGGTCATCAAAAAAGAGGAAGATCCTTGATGAGATGGATTGACACAGCAGCTGCAATGGTGGGCTCATAAAATAAATGAGAATGGGGCAGGACCAGACAGTGTTTCGTTCTGTTGTACATGGGGTCACTATGAGTCAGAACCAAATCAATTGCACCTAGTGACAACAATAAATCTGCCACATTTTATTTATGCAGTCAAAAGGAAATGTTTACCAGTGTTTCTAATAACATGAAAAGGTGCTTATGTTGTAACGTTAAGTTCAAAATTATTATAGAAAAGTTTTATACAGTATTAGCATATATACGTAAACTATCCATAAATATTGTTAAAAATGTTTATGGGTATATAGATGATTTTATTTCTCTTTCATTTCTCTGTACTTTCCAAATTTCTTATACTAAGCAACTATTACCATTAGAAGAGGAAAAAAAAAATCTATTCTATTTAAAAGAAAGCACTAAGGAGGATAAACGACCACAGGACCAAAATCAAACCCAAATCCATGGCCATCAACTTGATTCCAACTCACAGTGACCCTATAGGACAGAGGAGAACTGTCCCATAGGGTTTCCAAGGCTGTGAATCTTTATGGAAGCAGACCGCCATATCTTTTCTCCTGTGGAGTACAGGGTGGGTTTGAACTGCTGACTTTCCAGTTAGCAGGTGAGTGCTTAACCACTGCCCCACCAGGGCTCTAAACGACCATAGAGGAATGGGAAATGAAAAGATGAAAGTGTAGGGAGAAGACAAACAAGCATATAAGCGAACAAAACTAAGGTAAGATAACTTAAAGAATCATAAACCAATTACCGTCGAGTCAACTCCGACACATGCTAATCCCATGTGTATCAGGGTAAAACTGCTACGTAGAGTTTTCAATGGCTGACTTTTTAGAAGCAGATCTTTAGGCCTTTTCTTCTGAGTTACCTCAAAGTGGACCCAAACCTCCAACCTTTCTGCTAGCAGCTGAGTGTGTTAACTATACCACCATGGACTTCGAATAATATAAAGTCATTATTTAGTCTAAATAACTGGGAAGAATATCTTTGGGTTCATGATTTATTCATGTCTATGTAATTGAGTTTAAAAGGAATCATAGAGGTTAAACTCTCGTGAATAACAGTGTTTATGAGTTTATATTAGGGTAATGACTTCCCTTGAAAATATATTGGAAAGTAGGCAAAAGCACAATCAGGGAACAAACAGGAAAATAGAAGAGCGGAGAAGTAGTATATATTTATCCAGAAAGAACAGGACTGGGACAGGGCTAGAATCCACAAGAGCCAGTGAGCTTTGCTGAGCAGACCAAGCAGAGGCAAACCATCACAAGGCCATTCCCTGGCTCTTCCTCTCATATACTACGCTGCTACCTCGTATTTTAATAACTGGCTTGTCTGTCTCCCTCACTATACTTTGAGCTTTACTGGGGTAGGGAGCATTGTTTACTTGAGTTGGAACCCCAGTGGCGCAGTGGTTAAGAACTCAGCTACCAACCAAAAAGTCGGCAGTTTGAATCTACCACATGCTCCTTCGAAACCATATGCGGCAGTTCTACTGTGTCCTGTAGGGTTGCTACAAGTGGAATTGACTCAATGGCAATGGGTTTGGGTTTTCAACGGGTTTCAATAAATGTTCAATAAAGGCACATTCAAAATCATTATGTTGCCACATTTCAAATGGAATAACGCTAATTTAGAAGCATTTGCTGAGCGCTGGTTTTGCGAAGCAGGGAAAAGATGCTATTTTGAGACAAGGGGCACTGTCTCCATAAGGTTATGCATTTCTCATGCTGACCCTGAGCCCGGAGTTCTACTGAGATATTATTTAGCCTGGAGATGAGAAGGCTGGACGGTCATCTACTGTTTCAAAGCAACAATCATCGTGGTCCCTTCTCTCCTGGCCACATGCTGGACACTAAAGCTACAAGAATAAATAGGACACAGGCCCTAGCATCCAGGAATTTTTGGCGTATTCATATACAAGCTGCTACCACTTTACATCATCACTGAGAAAATAAATGGAATAAAGAGGATTAAACTGAAACAGGCAAAATTAGATTGACAAACTGGGTGGGGGAAGGGACCGACTTGGCCCTGTCTTGAAACCCAGAAAATTCAAATCTGTTTATTAGCCTGGCATGGTATAAGGCACTAATTCTCAATCCTGGTAGCCCAGTGGAAGCACCTAGTCATCTTTTAAAAAATACCAAAGCCAATGCTCCTCTCCAAACATTTTAATTGAATTGGTCTTGGATGGACCTTTCCAGGAGATTCTAGTTTCCAAAGTTCTCCAGGCGATTCTGATTGGCAGTCATGGTTGAAAAGTAACATTTTGGGAGAGGCAGGAAGAGAATCAACTATAAAAATATGTATACTTTTCTTTCTCCATTTGTTTTACCTAAACCCAAAGAACAATTTGAATTGGTATATTGGGTGGCAGTATCTTAACTTCATTTAATAGAAGGAGAGATTTTGATGGGCAGCAGACTGTTATTCCTGCTATAAGATTATGCAAAGAGTAAGTGACCCTAGCTAGAGCAAGTAGGCAAGAAAAAAAAAATTAAAAGTACCCAAATCAAGATCTAGCACCTCCAGGAAGTAATCATGTGGGTGCTTTTTATGCACCCTAAAAAACCCAAAGTCTGAAGACAGCAGCTCAGGCTCCTTAACCCTCTAATTCTCTTTCTGAGAATTGATCTTAAGGAGCAAAAAGAAAAAAAAAAAAAATGTTTCACACAAAGATATTTACTGCAGCAGCATTTATACAGAGGAAGGTAAAAACTTGTACACAGAAAACTACAAAATACTATGGAAATAAATTAAAGCATACCTAGATAAATAGAAGAACATTTCACCTTCATGAATCGGAAGGCTTAACATTACCCAAACCAATCTATAAATTCAATGCAGTTCTCATCAAAATTTCAACAGCCTTTTTTTCAGAAATGTAAAAGCTAATCCTCAAATTTATATGGGTGGAAAAGGGATCCCAAGTAGCTAAAGCAATCTTGAAGAAGAAAAAAGTAGAAATCACACTTCCTGATTTCAAAACATACTTTAAAACTACACTAATTTAAAAAGCCTGGTAAAATACAACAGAGAATACAGAAGTAAATCCATACACCTATGGTCAACTGGAAACCTTGGTGGTGCAGTGGTTAAGTGCTACCATCGCTACTCAAAGGTTAGCAGTTCAAACCCTGTGGGGCAATTCTACTCTGTCTTATAGGGTTGCTATGAGTCAGAATTGACTCGACAGCAGGGTTTTTTTTTTTTTTTGGCCATGGTCAACTGATTTTTCACAAGGGTGGCAAGCTCCTTAAATGGGGAAAGAAGAAGTATTTCAATAAATGCTTATGAGAAAATTGGATTTCCACATGCAGAAGAATGAATCCGGACCCACACCTCATACACAAAAACAAATTGGAAATGGAACAAGAACCTAAATGTGAAGAATGTTGTTAGGTGCCAGCAAGTTGGTCCTGACTCATAGCAACAGAACAAAACACTGCCCAGTCCTGCATCATCCTCACAATCCTTGCTATGTTTGAGCCCATAGTTGCAGCCATTGTGTCAATTCTTCTCGTTGAGGGTCTTCCTCTCTCTCAATGACCCTCTGTTTTACCACGCATGATGTACTTTCCAGGGACTGGTCCTTCCTGATAACATGCCCAAAGTACATGAGATGAAGTCTTGTCAACCTCGCTTCTGAGGAGCATTCTGGAAGTATTTCTTCCAAGATAAACTTGTTCCTTCTTCTGGTAGCCCTTGGTATATTCAATATTCTTCACCAACACCATAATTCAAAGGCATCGATTCTTGTTTTGTTGTGGTCATTAGGTGCCATTGAGTTGGTTGTGACTCACAGTGACCCTATGTACAACAGAACAAAATGCTGCCTGATCCTGCGCCATCCCCACAATCATTGTTATGCTTGAGCTCACTGTTGCAGCCACTGCGTCAATCCATCTCATTCCACTTCTTTGCTGACCCTCGGCTCTTCCAAGCATGACGTCCTCCTGCAGGGACTGAACCCTCCTGATAACATGTCTAAAGTATGTGAGACGAAGTCCAGCCATCTTTGCTTCTAAGGAACATTCTGGTTGTACTTCCTCCAAGACAGATTTGTTCGTTCTTTTGGCAGTCCATGGTATATTCAATATTCTTCGCCAACGCCACAATTCAAAGGCATCAGTTCTTCTTCGGTCTTCCTTATTCATTGTCCAGCTTTCACATGCATATGATGCGATAGAAAATACCATGGCTTGGGTCAGGCACACCTTAGTCTTCAAGGTGACATCTTTGCTTTTTGACATTTTAAATAGGTCTTTTCCAGCAGATTTTCCCAATGCAATACATCATTTGATTTCTTGACTGCTGTTTCCATGGGCATTGATTGTAGATCCAAGTAAAGTGAAATCCTTGACAATTTGAATCTTTTCTCCTTGTATCACGATGTTGCTTATTGGTGCAGTTGTGAGGATTTTTGTTTTCTTTATGTTGAGCTATAATCCGTACTGAAGGCTGATCTTCATCAGTAAGTGCTTCAAGTGCTCTTCGCTTTCAGCAAGCAAGGTTGTGTCATCTGCATTTGGCAGGTTGTTAATGAGTCTTTCTCCAATCCTAATGTTCCATTCTTCTTCAAATAGTCCAACTTGGATTATTTGCTCAGCATACAGATTGAATAAGTATGGTGAAAAGATACAACCCTGACAGACATTTCCGGACTTTAAACCACACAGTATCCCTTTGTTTGGTTCGAACGACTGCCTCTTGGTCTATGTACAGGTTCCTCATCAGCACAATTAAGTGTTCTGGAATTCCTATTCTTCACCATGTTATCCATAATTTGTTATGATCCACACAGTTGAATGCCTTTGCACAATCCATAAAACACAGGGAAACATATGTCTGGTATTTTCTGCTTTCTAGTCAAGATCCATCTAACATTAGAAATGATATTGCTTATTCCACGTCCTCTTCTGAATCCAGCTTGAATTTCTGGCACTTCCTTGTCAACGTACTGCTGCAAACAGTTTTGAATTATTTTCAAAACAATTTTAGAGGGCGGGGGCCAAGATGGCGGACTAGGTGGACGCTACCGCGGATCCCTCTTGCAACAAAGACTCGGAAAAACAAGGGAATCGATCACATACATAACAATCTACGAACTCTGAACAACAAGCACAGACTTAGAGACGGAAAACGAACAAATACGGGCAGACAGCGACTGTTTTCAGAACTAGGAGCCAGCGCACCAGCTGACTACTTGGAAAATCTAGTTTCCCAGTGATGGCTCGGAGACAGCAGTCCATATCAAACCACATAAAGAAACAGACCATGACAGCTTCTCCAACGCCCCAAACAAAAGAATCAAAATCTTTCCCAAATGAAGATACAATCCTGGAATTATCAGATACAGAATATAAAAAACTAATTTACAGAATGCTTAAAGATATCACAAATGAAATTAGGATAAATGCAGAAAAAGCCAAGGAACACACTGATAAAACTGTTGAAGAACTCAAAAAGGTTATTCAAGAACATAGTGGAAAAATTAACAAGTTGCAAGAATCCATAGAGAGACAGCATGTAGAAATCCAAAAGATTAACAATAAAATTACAGAATTTGACAACGCAATAGAAAGTCAGAGGAGCAGACTCGAGCAATTAGAATGTAGACTGGGACTTCTGGAGGACCAGGGAAACAACACCAACATAGCTGAAAAAAAATCAGATAAAAGAATTAAAAAAAATGAAGAAACCCTAAGAATCATGTGGGACTCTATCAAGAAGGATAACTTGCGAGTGATTGGAGTCCCAGAACAGGGAGGGGGGACAGAAAACACAGAGAAAGTAGTTGAAGAACTCCTGACACAAAACTTCCCTGACATCATGAAAGAAGAAAGGATATCTATCCAAGATGCTCATCGAACCCCATTTAAGATTGATCCAAAAAGAAAAACACCAAGACATATCATCATCAAACTTGCCAAAACCAAAGACAAACAGAAAATTTTAAAAGCAGCCAGGGAGAAAAGAAAGGTTTCCTTCAAGGGAGAATCAATAAGAATAAGTTCAGACTACTCAGCAGAAACCATGCAGGCAAGAAGGGAATGGGACGACATATACAGAGCACTAAACGAGAAAAACTGCCAACCAAGGATCATATATCCAGCAAAACTCTCTCTGAAATATGAAGGAGAAATTAAGATATTTACAGATAAACACAAGTTTAGAGAATTTGCAAAAACTAAACCAAGACTGCAAGAAATGCTAAAGGAGATTGTTTGGCCTGATGACCAATAATATCAGGTACCAGCACAATACAAGGTCACAAAACAGAACGTCCTGATATCAACGCAACTCAAACAGGGAAAGCACAAAAACAAACAAATTAAGACTAATTCTAAAAAATAAATAAATAAACAAAATAATACACACAACAGGAAATCATGGAAATCAATAGATAAACGATCAAAATAATTGAAAAGAGGGACTAAATATAGGAGGCATTGAACTGCCAGATGGAGAGTGATACAAGGCGAAATAGAAGGATACAAGTTAGGTTTTTACTTAGAAAAATAGGGGTAAATAAAAAGGTAACCACAAAAAGGAATATCAATTCCATAACTCAAGAAAAAAGCCAAGAAAAACGTTAACGACTCAATAAACACAAAGTTAAACATTATGAAAATGAGGATCTCACAAGCTACTAAGAAAAACGTCTCAGCACAAAAAAGCATGTGGAAAAATGAAATGGCCAACAACACACATGAAAAGGCATCAAAATGACAGCACTAAAAACTTACTTATCTATAATTACGCTGAATGTAAATGGACTAAATGCACCAATAAAGAGACAGAGAGTCACGGACTGGATAAAAAAACACGATCCATCTATATGCTGCCTACAAGAGACACACCTTAGAATTAGAGACACAAACAAACTAAAACTCAAAGGATGGAAAAAAATATATCAAGCAAACAATAAGCAAAAAAGAAGAGGAGTAGCAATATTAATTTCTGACAAAATAGACTTTAGACTTAAATCCGCCACAAAGGATAAAGAAGGACACTATATAATGATAAAAGGGACAATTGATCAGGAAGACATAACCATATTAAATATTTACGCACCTAATGACAGGGCTGCAAGATACATAAATCAAATTTTAACAGAATTGAAAAGTGAGATAGACACCTCCACATATATAGTAGGAGACTTCAACACACCACTTTCGGAGAAGGACAGGACATCCAGTAAGAAGCTCAATAGAGACATGGAAGACCTACTTACAACAATCAACCAACTTGACCTCATTGACTTATACAGAACTCTCCACCCAACTGCTGCAAAATATACTTTCTTCTCTAGTGCACATGGAACATTCTCTAGAATAGACCACATATTAGGGCATAAAACAAATCTTTCCAGAATCCAAAACATCGAAATATTACAAAGCATCTTCTCAGACCACAAGGCAATGAAGCTAGAAATCAATCACAGAAAAACTAGGGAAAAGAAATCAAATACTTGGAAAATGAACAATACCCTCCTGAAAAAAGACTGGGTTATAGAAGACATCAAGGAGGGAATAAGGAAATTCTTAGAAAGCAACGAGAATGAAAATACTTCCTATCAAAACCTCTGGGACACAGCAAAAGCAGTGCTCAGAGGCCAATTTATATCGATAAATGCACACATACAAAAAGAAGAAAGAGCCAAAATCAGAGAACTGTCCCGACAACTTGAACAAATAGAAAGTGAGCAACAAAAGAATCCATCAGGCACCCGAAGAAAACAAATAATAAAAATTAGAGCTGAACTAAATGAATTAGAGAACAGAAAAACAATTGAAAGAATTAACAAAGCCAAAAGCTGGTTCTTTGAAAAAATTAACAAAATTGATAAACCATTGGCTAGACTGACTAAAGAAAAACAGGAAAGGAAACAAATAACCCGAATAAGAAACGAGAAGGACCACATCACAACAGAACCAAATGAAATCAAAAGAATCATATCAGATTACTACATAAAATTGTACTCTAACAAATTTGAAAACCTAGAAGAAATGGATAAATTCTTGGAACAATACTACTTACCTAAACTAACACATTCAGAAGTAGAACAACTAAATAGACCCATAACAAAAAAAGAGATTGAAACAGTAATCAAAAAACTCCCAGCAAAAAAAAGTCCTGGCCCAGATGGCTTCACTGCAGAGTTCTACCAAACCTTCAGAGAAGACTTAACACCATTACTATTGAAGGTATTTCAAAGTATAGAAAAAGACGGAATACTACCCAACACATTCTATGAAGCTACCATCTCCCTGATACCAAAACCAGGTAAAGACATTACAAAAAAAGAAAATTTTAGACCTATATCCCTCATGAACATAGATGCAAAAATCCTTAACAAAATTCTAGCCAATAGAATCCAACAACACATCAAAAAAATAATTCACCCTGATCAAGTGGGATTTATACCAGGTATGCAAGGCTGGTTTAATATCAGAAAAACCATTAATGTAATCCATCACATAAATAAAACAAAAGACAAAAACCACATGATCTTATCAATTGATGCAGAAAAGGCATTTGACAAAGTCCAACACCCATTTATGATAAAAACTCTCACCAAAATAGGAATTGAAGGAAAATTCCTCAACATAATAAAGGGCATATATGCAAAGCCAACAGCCAATATCACTCTAAATGGAGAGAACCTGAAAGCATTTCCCTTGAGAACGGGAACCAGACAAGGATGCCCTTTATCACCGCTCTTATTCAACATCGTACTTGAAGTCCTAGCCAGGGCAATTAGGCTAGACAAAGAAATAAAGGGTATCCAGATTGGTAAGGAGGAAGTAAAGCTATCACTATTTGCAGATGACATGATCGTATACATGGAAAACCCTAAGAAATCCTCCAGAAAACTACTGAAACTAATAGAAGAGTTTGGAAGAGTCTCAGGATATAAAATAAACATACAAAAATCACTTGGATTCCTCTACATCAACAAAAAGAACACCGAAGAGGAAATAACCAAATCAATACCATTCACAGTAGCTCCCAAGAAGATAAAATACTTAGGAATAAATCTTACCAAGGATGTAAAAGACCTATACAAAGAAAACTATAAAACTCTGCTACAAGAAATTCAAAAGGACACACTTAAATGGAAAAACATACCCTGCTCACGGATAGGAAGACTTAACATAGTAAAAATGTCTATTCTACCAAAAGCCATTTATACATACAACGCACTTCCAATCCAAATACCAATGTCATACTTTAAGTGAATAGAGAAACAAATCACTAATTTCATATGGAAAGGAAAGAACCCCCGGATAAGCAAAACATTACTGAAAAAGAAGAAGAAAGTGGGAGGCCTCACCCTACCTGATTTCAGAACCTATTATATAGCTACAGTAGTCAAAACAGCCTGGTACTGGTACAACAACAGGCACATAGACCAATGGAACAGAATTGAGAATCCAGATATAAATCCATCCATTTATGAGCAGCTGATATTTGACAAAGGACCAGTGTCAGTCAATTGGGGAAATAATAGTCTTTTTAACAAATGGTGCTGGCATACCTGGATATCCATTTGCAAAAGAATGAAACAGGACCCATACCCCACACCATGCACAAAAACTAACTCCAAGTGGATCAAAGACCTAAACATAAAGACTAAAACGATAAAGATCATGGAAGAAAAAATAGGATCTACCCTAGGAGCCCTAATACAGGGCATAAACAGGATACAAAACATTACCAAAAATGATGAAGAGAAACCAGATAACTGGGAGCTCCTAAAAATCAAACACCTATGCTCATCTAAAGACTTCACCAAAAGAGTAAAAAACCACCTACAGACTGGGAAAGAATATTCAGCTATGACATCTCAGACCAGCGCCTGATCTCTAAAATCTACATGATTCTGTCAAAACTCAACCACAAAAAGACAAACAACCCAATCAAGAAGTGGGCAAAGGATATGAACACACATTTCACTAAGGAAGATATTCAGGCAGCCAACAGATACATGAGAAAATGCTCTCGATCATTAGCCATTAGATTAATGCAAATTAAAACTACGATGAGATTCCATCTAACACCAACTAGACTGGCATTAATTCAAAAAACACAAAATAATAAATGTTGGAGAGGCTGCAGAGAGACTGGAACTCTCATACACTGCTGGTGGGATTGTAAAATGGTACAACCACTGTGGAAATCCATCTGGCATTATCTTAAACAGTTAGAAATAGAACTACCATACAACCCAGAAATCCCACTCCTCGGAATATACCCTAAAAATACAAGACCCTTCACACAAACAGATATACGCACACCCATGTTTACTGCAGCTCTGTTTACAATAGCAAAAAGCTGGAAGCAACCAAGATGTCCATCAATGGACGAATGGGTAAATAAATTGTGGTATATTCACACAATGGAATACTACGCATCGATAAAGAACAGTGACGAATCTCTGAAACATTTCATAACATGGAGGAATCTGGAAGGCATTATGCTGAGCGAAATGAGTCAGTTGCAAAAGGACAAATATTGTATAAGACCACTATTATAAGATCTTGAGAAATAGAAAAAACGGAAAAGAACACATACTTTTGTGGTTACAAAGGGGGGAGGGAGGGAGGGAGGGAGGGAGAGGGCTTTTTATTGATCAATCTGTAGATGGGAACTGCTTTGGGTGAAGGGAAAGACAACACTCAAAACAAGGAAGGTCAGCCTAATTGGACAGGATTAAAAGTAAAGAGGTTTCCGAGATAAAATGAAAGCTTCAAAGGATAGCGAAGCAGGGGCTGGGGTCTGGGGAACTTGGTTTGAGAGGACTTCTAAATCAATGGGCAAAACAATTCTATTATGAAAACACTCTGCATCCCACTTTGAATTGTGGCACCTGGGGTCCTAAATGCCAACAAGCAGCCATCTAAAATACATTAATTGGTCTCAACCCACCGGGAGCAAAGGCAAAGGAAGAACACCAAGGTCACACGACAACTAAGAACCCAAGAGACAGAAAGGGCCACTTGAACCAGAGACCTACAATATCCTGAGACCAGAAGAACTAGTTGGTGCCCGGCCACAATCGATGTCTGCCCTGTCAGGGAACACAACAGACAACTCCTGAGGGAGCAGGAGACCAATGGGATGCAGACCCCAAATTCTCATTAAAAGACCACACCTAATGGTATGATTGCGACTAGAGGAATCCCAGAGACAATGCTCCCCAGAACTTCTGATGGCACAGGACAGGAACCAACCCCGAAGACAAATCATCAGGCATGAAAAGGACTGGTCAGTGGGGGGGAGAGAGATACTGATGAAGAGTGAGCTAATTAAATCAGGTGGACACGGGAGAGTGTGTTGGCAACTCTTGACTGGAGGGGGGATGGGAAGATAGAGAGAGAGGGAAGAAGGTAAAATTGGCACGAAATGAGAGACTGTAAGGGCTGACTCAATAGGGGGAGAGCAAGTGGGAGAAGGGAGTAAGATGTATGTAAACCTACATGTGACAGACTGATTGGAATGGTAAATGTTCACTTGAAGCTTAATAAAAATTAAAAAAACAAACAAACAATTTTACTTGCTTTTGCTATTAATGATACTGTTGGATAATTTCTGCAGTGTGTTGGATCACCCACATCCTGTTGGGGATGAATATAGATCTCTTCCAGTTGGTTGGCCAGGTATCTGTCTTCCAGATTTCTTGGTATAGATAAGTTAGTACTTGCAGCATTGCACTGGTTTGTTGAAACGTCTCAACTGGTATTCTGTCAATTCCTGGAGCCTGGTTTTTCGTCAAACCTTCAGTGCAGCGTGAGCTTCTTTCTCCAACATCATCGGTTCTTGATCATATGCCACCTCCTGAAATGGCTGAACATTGACCAATTCTTTTTGATACAGTGACTCAGTATTCTGCCTATATTCTTTTGATGCTTCCTGCGTCGTTCACTATTTTGCCTATAGAATCCTTCAAGGTTGCAACTCATGGCTTGAATTTTTTCTTCAGTTCTTTCACCTTTGAGAAATGCCAAGCATGCTGTTCCCTTTTGGTTTTCTAACTCCAGGTCTTTGGACATGTCATTATAATATTTTGTCTTCTTGAGCTGCCCTTTGAATTATTTTGTTCAGCTCTTTTAGTTCATCATTTCTTCCTTCCACTACGTTCTAGAGCAAATTTCAGAGTCCCTTCTGACATCCATTTTGGCCTTTTCTTTCTTTCCTGTCTTTTTAATGACCCTTTGCTTTCTTCATGGATGATGTCCTTGATGTTATCTCACAACTCATCTGAACTTCAGTCATTAGTGTTCAATGCGTCAAATCTATTCTTGAGATGGTCTCAAAATTCAGGTGGGATATACTCGAAGTCGAACTTTGGCTTTCGTAGGCTTCTTTTAATTTTCCTCAACTTCAGGTTGAACTTGCCTATAGGTAATTGATGGTCTGTTCTGCAGTAGAACCCTGGCTTTGTTCTGACTGATGATATTGATTTTCTCCATCGTCTCTTTCCACAGATGTAGTTGTTTTGATTCCTGTGTATTCCACCCGGTGACGTCCACGTGTACAGTAGCCATTTATGCTGTTGAAAAAAGGTATTTGCAATGAATATGTCATTAGTCTCGCAAAATTGTATCTTGCGATCTCTGGCATGGTTTCTATCACCAAGACCATATTTAACAACCACCAACCTTTCTTCTTTGTTTCCAACTTTTGCATTTCAATCACTAGTAATCATCAATGCATCTTGATTGCATGTATGATCAATTTTAGACTGCAGAAGTTAGTAAAAACTTCAATTTATTCATCTTTGGTATCAGTGGTTGGTGCATAAATTTGAATAATAATTGTATTAACTGGTCTTCCTTGTAGGTGTATGGATATTATTCTATCACTGACAGGGTTGTACTTCAGGATAGATCTTGAAATGTTCTTTTGACAATGAATATGATGCTGTTCCTCTTCAGTTTGTCGTTCCTGGCATAGTAGACTGTATGACTGTGATTCAAAATGGCCCATACCAGGCCCCTTCAGCTCACTAAATGCATAGAATATCTATCTTCAAGTGTTCCATTTCACTTTTGGTAAGTTCCAGCTTCCCTTGATTCATACTTTGTACACTCCACGTTCTGATTATTAATGGATGTTTGCTGCTGTTTCTTCTCATTTGGAGTAGTGACACATTAGCAAACGAATGTCTGGAAAGCTTGACTTCATCTATGTCATTACTTTGAGGAGGCAGCTCTTCCCCAGGATATTTTGAGTGCCTTCCAACCTGAGGGGCTCATCTTCTGGTACTATATCAAACAATGTTCTGCTGCTACTCATAAGATTTTCACTGGTCATTTTTTTTTTTTTTTTAGAAGTAGATCACCAGGTCCTTCTTCCTTGTCTGTCTTAGTCTGGAAGTTCTGCCTGCTAAAATCTGTCAAGCATGGGTGACCACGCTGTTATTTGGAATAACAGTGGCATAGCTTCTAGCATCACAGCAACATGCAATCCACCCCACCTCGGTACGACAAATTGACATATGAGTGGTGGAATGTGAAAACTAAAATCATAAAACTCTTGGAAGAAAATATAGGGGAATGGCTGTGGGACCTAGTTTTTAACAATGTATTGCCATATAGGAGCAAAAGACAAGGAGACAAGGAGCAAAAGGCAAAATAGATAAATGGGACCTCATAAAAATTAAATACTCATTTTTATCAAAGGACTTTATCAACAAAGTGAAAACACAACCTACAGATTGGGAGAAAATATTCAGATATCATATATCCAATAAAGGTCTAATATCCAAAATATATAAATAGCTTCTGCAGCTTAACAACAAAAGACAAGCAACCTAATCAAAAAATGGACAAAGGACTTGAACTGACATTTCCCCAAAGAAGATATTCAAATGGCCAACAAGCACCGTGAAAAGATTCTCAAGTCATTAAGGAGATGCAAATCAAAACCACAATGAGATATCACCTCACCCTCATTAGAATGGTAATGACCAAGAAGATAGAAGACAACAAGTGTTGGCTAGCATGTGGAGAAACCAAAACCCTGATCCATCGATAGTGGGAATGTAAAATAGTATAACCACTGTAGAGAACAGCTTGGCAGTTCCTAAAAAGTTAAACATAGAACTTCCATATGACCCAGCAAACCTAGTTTATACCTAGAAGCGAAAGCAGGAACCAAACAGAAACCTGTAAATCAGTGCTCATTGTAGCACTTTTCCTAATAGCCAAAAGATGGAAACAATGGAAATGTCCAAGAACAAAAACATATATATATATGTGTATATATATATTTGGTTTATCCTTTCATCTATTGTTGTGTTGTCCAACTCATAGCAACCCCATGTGACAGAGTAGAACTGCTCCATAGGGTTTTCTTGGCTGTAATCTTTACAGAAGCAGATCGTCAGGTCTTTCTTCTGTGGAGTCACTTGGGTTTGAACTGCCTGCCAAGCTTTTGGTTAAACTCTTGAGAGCTTAACCATTGTGCTTTGGGGTTCCTTATATACATATAATGGAATATTACTCAGCCATAAAAAGAAATGAAGTCCCAATAAATGCTACAACATGGATGAGCCTTGAAAACATTATGTTGAATGAAATAAGTCAGTCATAAAGGAAAAACTGGAGCCCTGATGGTACAGTTGTTAAGTGTTCAGCTGCTAACTGAAAGGTTGGCATTTTGAGCCCACCAGCTGCTCTTCGGGAGAAAGATGTGGCAGTCTACTTTCATAAAAATTACAGCCTTGGAAACTTTATAGAGCAGTTCTACTCTCTCCTATAGGGTCGCTATGAGTTGGGATCCGCTTGGCAGCAATGGAGAAAAGGACAAACAGTAAATGATCTCACTTACATGAAATAAGCAAATATAGACAAAACAAAAATTATTAATAGTTACCAAGCATGGGAGGAAGGGGGGAAGAGGTAGTTTTTGCTTAGAGAGTATTGAATTTATGTTAATGGTGGTATAATAACTCAGAAAAGGATAGTGATAATGGTTGTACAGTATGAAGAATGTAATCAAGGTCAACAAATTTTACATATAGATATTGTTGAATTGGCGAACTGTTTTGATACGTACGTTTTCACCATAATTAAAAAAAAAAACTTTAATGAAGAATTTAAGGATAAAAAAAGCATCATTTGAAAGTAAATGTCCTGTGCTAGAAAAAACAAAGATACACATGAAAACAGCAACTATCCTTTTAAAGTTTCATATTTGTTCTTTTACATATATTATCTAGTCACATTCACAAAGCAATCAAATGAGATAGGCATTACTATACTTGTTTATGGAAGCCTGGTAGTGCAGTTGTTAAGAGGTCAGGCTGCTAACCAAAAGGATGTCAGTTCGAATCCATCAGCTGCTCCTTGGAAACCCTATGGGACAGTTCTACTCTGTCCTATACGGTTGCTATGAGCTGGACTAGACTCGATGGCAATAGTTTTTTTTTTTAGGTTTTATACTTGTTTACAGATGAGGAAATTAAGGATCAGAGGGATTATGGCATTTTCCCAATGTGACCACTAAATACTAGAGCACTAGTCAAACCAAATTTGTTTGATTCCAACCCTATGGGCTTCCCACCACAGTACATGCCTCCCTGATAAGGATGCTAATTTGCTTTTCCTATAAAACTAAGCCCTGAGACTGACTATAAACAAGACAACTGATTCTGAATTGAGCCAAATAAGCAGCCTCAGTAAATCTAGACTGGAGTTGTAGATTATTTTCCATTAAGTGGCAATGCTCTAAGATCAAATGTGTAACAGTCTCATCAGATAACAACTTTGCCAAATGTTGATAGGTCAAGAATTTCAAGACGAATGGAGAGGTCAAAAGGTATTCTTAAGCTTATAGAAGCTTAGAGAACGGAGCTTGCTTTTGGGGTAGTAAGGGAGTGAGTCCTTACACATTTTTACCGAAACTGAAGTGGCCCCCTGCCCCCTACTTCACGAAGTTTCTGGATGGGTGAAGTTAACCAAAAACTGCTTGAGCAGATGGGTGAGAGCAAGACTCTTTGTGCGCTTGTAAAGACTTGCAATTAAGAAATCAAGTGAAAATCAGGATTCCATAATAGACAGTGATAATTTGCCTAATTTCTCTTATCTATCCAGAGTTCCACATTTGTAAAAATTATGTCCCCCTTTTAATTTTACTGGAATCCCTAAGCTGCTAAACAAAAAGTTGGAGGTTCAAGTCCACCAAAGGCCACCTCAGTAAAAAGCTGTGGTGATCTACTTCTAAAACATCAGTCATTGAAACCCTGTGGAGTACAGCTCTACTCTACACACATGGGGTCGCCATATTTTTTTTAATTCTACACAGTAACCATTCCAGTTTCTGGCACACTGTAATGCCCACAATAAGAGCTTATTACTTGTTGGTGGAATTAAACTGACTTGAACTACAGTTGCAGTGTGCACACAAATAAGTGAATGTAAATGATAACAACACTAATGATAATATAGGCATTACGGTTGTCAAGCACTGTTCTAGACTCTACAGACCTTAACTAATTTAATTCATAGGACAACCTAAGAGGTAGTTACTGTTACTGCCCTGCTTTTGCTAATGAGAAAACTGAGGCACAGAAAGCTTAGTGCCCTCTCAAGTTCACACAGCTAAAAAGCAGGTAAAAGGAAATCTAAACTACTCTCCTGGCTCATTTCTACAGTCTTTCTGAAGAGTCTGCCTACCACATACTCTGTTCTTCACAGGATCCTGGCTTATGCTTGCCAAAGTAAGCTGCTGGATCATTGAGCTTTCTTTCATACATGTTACTCACCAAACTGAACAAATACTGTTCCTTTTAAAACTTCACAGTGCTGCAAAATTAAGCAACTGTGATGTATCTTCAGTTGGCAATCATGGCTCAGTGTAGATGAGTAACTAATTGACTTCACACACATACATCTCTTTAAGATTCAGTTGTAAGACTTATCAAGTATTTTGTTTGATTCCCTACAGTGAAGTCATGGAAAATTGGGATTTCTTTTACCCAAAGAATTAGGTAGCTCCACTAATAAGCCTCCGTCAGCCACATTTCCTGGTTTGTCCTGAACAGTCTGAATTTATAAATTACCATCATTTTAGCCCATAAATTAGCAATCAAATTGTCCTAGAAATTTCAATATTTCAGGGTCTAAACTCATCATCTGGACAGAAAGAAACAAAAACCTTTGCCTATGCAAATGCGATGTTTAAAATTGTGCATCAACTTGGCTGGACCATGAATCTCAGTGTTTTGGCAGTTGAATAATGTTTGTGATCACTTCCCTGTTGAAATGTGATATGTGATCATTTCCATGATGGAATCTGCTGAGTGGTCTGTGGGGGCAGGGCCTGTGGCAGTTCACCACCCCTTCAGCCTTCATCTCTCTACCCTCTGTCACCTACTTCCTTCCTGCTTGCCTTGCCAAGGCTTTTGGCTTGTTCTGGATCCTGCAGCTGCCTCTTGTCATCTGACCTCTGGTTTTTGACACTTGAGCTAGCAGTTTACCTGCTGATCTTAGGATTCATCGATCTTCACAGCCTGTGAGCAAGAGTCCTGCTCTCCGACCTATGAATCTTGGGTTCACCAACCTCTGCAGATTCATGAATCAGGAGAAGCCTCTATCCTGATGCACAGACTAGGGACGTTCCAGCCTCTACAACGGTGTGAGCCATTTTCTTGATATAAATCTCTCTCAGTATATATATATATATATATATATATATTTATACATTTTATTGGTTTTGCTTCTCTAGAGAACCCAGCCTAAGATCCCATGTATTTTGATTAAATCTGAAAATAGGTTGCCATGGAAATGTAGACCTCTGACACAGAGGGTCACAGTCCAGTTTTCTTTAACACAGAAGGAAACAAACACCAAGAGATTGACAACACAAAGTGCTTATTGGCACAGTGGAGGTAGGAAAGACTGAGTAGGAATTAAAACTGCAACCCTTTGGGAGCCACTGATAAAAATACCTTTTTAATGAATGTGTCTGATTCCATGCAAATGGGAAAAAGTGGGTATCCATCATTCCTGTTAATGACAGCCATCGCTCACTCTCAAGAAAGAGACAACACAGAGATACACCATGCTTACGCACACTTGGGGTTGTTCTTTGCTGAGCTGGGCCTTTCTTTGGTGCATTTTGCTTACAACCTTATTTTAACAAATAGACATGCCGCTTTCAATTGTAGTTCCTGTTTATCTATGTGCCACTTATGATTTCTGTTTAGGATTTTTCAGGCTCTGCTGGTTTAGAAGTAAATGACACATTTGACTTCTCTATTCCGTCAAATAAAAATATTTCCTTCAAGAAATGCATTAATGGAAAATAAGTGTGGGAACTCGAGTCGGTTTTTATCGCACATGTATGTGAGTGACAGTATTTGGTAGCAGAACATCTTAAAGAAAATGTAAACGAGGCTCACTTGAGTAATTAGGGTGTGGATTTTCTTCCTAGCATTTTTTGTGTGCAATAAGCCAATCAGTGAATATATCCAAATATTTATAAAGCCTTGGTAAATATAAAAGCTTGTTTACAGGGCCAAAGATTGGTTTGCCCAATGCTTGAAATGTTGGATAGAGTCTTGAATTTCCTATTCCATTAGTAAGATAAAATCAGGTAACATTTAAGTCAAACCAAATTTCACCCAATGCCTTCTTGTTTAGCTGTGCCCCAAAAAGAACAGGATATGGGTGCTTAAACTGCACCCAAAGAGAACAACGTGGCAGCACGCACTTGTTTTCCTTTCTCCATTCCTGATCACTGTATGATGACCATCACACAGGCATGGCGGGAGGACAGGAAGAAGGGGGACCTAGCTCTTTAAAAATAATCTTTCAACAGTCAAAAGATGTGATATTTAGACAAGTTCCCCTGGACCATTTACATTCTAAGCCCTGTTGAGAATATTGTTTTGGAAATTGAGGGGGTAAGTGGGGGAAAATGGGAAAGGGAGCAGATAAGGCACAAAAACACTCTCTTATCCACATTCTTGCCCTCTCTTTAAAGGCCCCAGTCCATGCTTGGTGCCTGGCCAGTGGAGACCAATGCACGGAATTATGCATTGGCAGCCGCTAGGCCACTAATGGACTGGAGGGTAGGAGAACATCCACTATGTTCCCTGTATAGGAAATGCCCAAGCATTGTTTTTAACCTTCTGCCATCCAATGGTTCAACATTTACCACAGAGCATGATTCTGTGGGGGAGTTCACAAAATAAGCCTCACAGTTGGCTTGAATCCATTTAATATCCAAAGCAGATAAAGGCCCTCTAGTCTTCATTTCTGCAAATGTAGATTTCTCCCTTGTGAAGAGGCAAAATGAAATTAGGTTCAAAACCTCAGAAAAACAGTTGGTTTGAAACTGTAGAGGAGTCTGGTGTTGTTTAGAAAATGAAAGGCAGCAAAGGGGTGTGGCAGAGGTTTGGCAGGGCAGTATGGCTCTGTGAGAAGATCATTCATTCAAACTGGTGTCTCCTAAGAGGGTTGTCCTGTGATTTCAATAAGAGTCAGGTCAGTGGCAGCGAATTTAAAAAATTCTATTTGTTGGCAGTAGGCCAATTTTTAGAGTGACTTAAACTAAGCTTCTAAGTGCTACCTTCTTTTCACATTAATGACAGTCATCTTAAATTATTCTCAAGTTAACCAATTCATTCAATACATTTTCAAGTATTTCTGAGCACCTAACTCTTAATCACTATGCAACAGATAACTGAAATAGAAACTGGTTCTGGAAGTGGGGTACTGCTGTAGCCAAACCTAAGGCATGTAGCACTGCCTTTGGGACTTGGTGGTGGTAGAGGCTAGCTAGAGAGTCTCCGCTGTTAGAGATGGCTGAGAGAGCATGAAACGGAGATCCATATTGTGTAATAGCAATGTATTTGGCAACACTATTGCGTGAGGTAACATGAAAGATAGAAAATATAATTAATGAACTTGTAGATTCAGCAGAATATCACAAGTTTAGTGGCGTATAATACGGTGGTATAAAAAAAGAAAATATGATCTATATAAAGAATTATTTGATTTCCATGAAGAATTTAGAGAAAATATAGAGTCTATGACAGTCTCTCAATTCGTCAGAATATTCTTAAGTTAACAACTGGCCTCAGGATAAAGAACAAATCAAGGGTGTGGCTGTAAGACCCTTTGTTAAGATCTCTGAAAGACTTACAGTGGTGCCTCCTAGACCATCCCAGCCAGACAAAAGGGCTCCTAGTAACTTAAGGCTTATGTTCTCCAACACCTTGAGTCACAGTCCAAAGTAGAGAAAGACTTGTCTGTAGATCTTTGTGGATGTGACTTTTTACTAATAGAATGAATTATAATTTGATACATAGAAAGTCTACAAAGTTTTTAAGGAGTTGTATCATTTGGACTAAAAAATGACAGAGATGATCTGAAATGAAAAGAGGTCTCTGAGGCCTCAAATTTCTACTGACAGGAAACAGGCTAAGAAATAAGTCAGAAGCAAACATTGGCCATTTCTTATGGACAAGGAAGAATAATGCGGAGGTCAGGCCAAGGGCCTCTGAGAACAATGGATTAGGAAAATACTCCTAGACAGCAGAACCCAGTCCTATCTAGAAATATTCCCTGGTGCTACACTTAGAGAAATTTGTGACATGTGCCTGGCTGGACCAATGACTGATGTGCACTCTCTGTTTTTCCTCTTTTGAACAGAAGTGTCTAAAATAGTTATTCTATCCCTGTCACACCATTGTATGTTGGGAGTATGTGTGTGTTTGTGGAGTGCATATACTTTGTTTCCAAATGAAGAGATTTGCACATAAGAAGCCTCATTTAGATCCAGACCTGATGCAGATGAAGAGTTCCTAGGGATTGAGCCTTTGCTGTAATGGAATGAAAGTTTTGGGGGATGATGAGAGTATACACTGCATTTGGAAGACATACAGATTACTATGCCTAGAGGGTGGACTGTGGCATATTATTTCCAAAGATGGCTGTTAACAATTCGCGTTCCTGTATACAATATTCTCTGCCTATCTTAAACTTGTGACTTGCTTTGACCAATAAAGCAACATTTTGGAATTTCCAACCCCAAGTTTTAGAGAGGCCTCATAGGTTCTGCTTTAGCTCTCTTAGGCTCCAGCCAGCATGTAAAGAGCTCAGACTAGTCTACAGAATGATGAGACTATATGCAGAGAGAGAGATCTAACCAGCCCCCAGATATTCCAGCCACTCCACCTGAGCTGCCGGATATGTGAGGAACGCCATCTTGGATCCTCCAGCAAGTCACCCCATCCAACACTTTATGGAGTAGAGGTAAGTCATCTCTGTCAAACCCCGCCCAGAATCACAAATATATAAATGATTGCTATTTTTTAAACCACTAAGTTTTTGGATAACGTGTATTATGCAGTGAGATTCCTGAAATACCTGTTCAATCAGTACAAGTGGAGAAGTACAGATCACAATAAATCTATTCAGTGTTTTGTTCTGTTGTGCATAGGGTCGCTATGAGTAGGAACCGACCCGACAGCACCTAACGACAACAACATTCAATTCTCCTTTAGTACAGCCTTGTTGTTGTTTTATTTGTCTCCTTGTTTGTTTTCACCTGACTTATAGCATCTTTTTATTTTAAAATAGCAAATTGAATAATACATTTCAAAGCACCAAGGTGCCAGCACATTTTCTGTACAAAGAGACAAACTGATTTTTACCCTTGACCCAAGTAGGACATTTATTTATAGGCCAATGGTCGTACGCTTGGCTAGAGTAGCCTGGCTAGTCAGTGTAAACTACAGCGGTGCAACCCATAGAAACACACAGCAGAGAAAAGATCACTGGAAAGGTTTTCTTATATTCAGGACCTTTCTCTCTGGAATTGATTAGATCATTTAGTCAGCTTTCTAAAGGTTGTTTTTTTATAATTAGCACGGTTCTTTTTCCTATTCATCCAAATATGACAGAGCCAAGAATATACAGCTATACTGGGAAATGGGATTCCACTATTTTACAAAGTTGACTCTGTAGCCTAAAGGCAAATTATAACTCCAATTGAACAGATGAATGCCTCAGCAAGCAGTTACAGAATTACAATTCTAACCTCACAGGCTGCGCAAAGTACAATGCTGGGGCATGCCATCAATGGAGACTCTGATGTGAATGGTGCCACCTGAAACTGTACAACACAGCGATGCTGTGCCTCGAGCCTATTGTATGCAAAGATGAAACGTGATTTTGCCCTTGAAAGCCTGACATTCTGGTAGGAGCTGAGCAACATATGATTAGCGAAGGTACATGGACAGAAGTATAATGATGTACATGCTCTATGGGGTGAGGGTAGATTAAAAAAAAAAAAATGAGATTGAGGAGTGGAAGACAAAAATACTCAAGAGTATAAAACACACGTAAGACCATCACTCACGTATAGGATGCAGCTTACCTGACATGCTGATGGATGAGTGTGGTTGAGATCCCAATGGGAAGACACTATGTCAATAGACTTTTTGGCCATGTTGAGTAAATTCATCCAGCCTTGGAAAAGTGGTAAGTGAAATGGTGCATTTTCTGAATAGTTAAGGCCTTCAGGAATGTTTTCCACCAGGGCAATTCTTAGAAAAGATTTTGAAAAACAGACAAACAAAATCTAGTCAAATTTGAAGCCATAGATCTTTATATATGCATACAAAGACATCTGAAAAACATTCTCTTTACTATTTCTGATATATACTTTCCTCATTTCTTATATTTTCCACCAAAGGCTTCTTACATTTCCCCTATACTAATCTACTATGGTTTGAGAGATTGTTTCCTTTTTCTACAACTAACTGTTATATTTTAGGAAATCTTGGTATTTATCCGTAATGTCCAGTTTCAACTAGTCGAAAAAAATCAGAACTTTGTATATAAGCATCTTATTTTAGTAACATAACCCCCTCCCTTTTTTTATTCCTACAGCAACTATGAGCTACTAAAAAACCCAGTCCATGAGCTACTAGAGACCATAAATAAAGTTTTGCCTATCTCTACTCTCTCTGTTGGGCATACATTAAAAAAAAAAAAAATACATTAGAACTCAGTAAATGCTACTGTTATTACTTAACATGTCTAGAGATGCTTCCCAGCATAAGGTGTAAAGTGACACTGAGAAGAAAATTATAAGAACCTGCCTGTTGCAGGGCATACTGAAGGCTAAGGTGAGGAGCATGTGAAATAACAGTAATAATTGAGCACTAAATAAACCACAAACAGCAATATTCTAATAAATTTGTTTTTGTTTCTTATACTTTTTTATATACTGACAAGATAACACTGTGTCTGGCTCTAAGGTTATGCTGTTTTCAATTCTGAGTTAGCAAGGTGAAATGTGAACAATTTTTTCCAGTTTAATAAATGTATATTCTCCTGCAATTCCTGGTCAGAAAAACCCCAAACTCTTATAGAAGATACCAGCAAGTGTTTCCAGAACAGGGATGTGTTTTATTCATAGCTGAGATACCTGTGCCTGATATATAATTAAAACTCCAAACTCAATGCCACTGAGTCGATTCTGACTCATAGTGACCCTGTAGGACAGAGCAGAACTGCCCCACAGGGTTTCCAAGGAGCGGATGGTGGTTTTGAACTGCTGACCTTTGGTTAGTAGCCTGAGCTCTTAACCACTGTGCCACCAATGCATCCCTAGTGTCTGATATATAATTAAAACTCCAAACCCAATATCATGGAGTTGATTCTGAGTCATAGCGACCCTATAGGACAGAGTAGAACTGCCCCATAGGGTTTCCAAGGCTTTAATCTTCACAGACGCAGACTGCCATGTCTCTTTCTCCCGTGGAGTGGCTGGTGGGTTTGAGCCACCAACCTTGCAGTTAGCAGACAAGCGCTTAACCACTGCACCACCAGGGCTTCTGATATATATATATAATTAGGGCTCAATAAATACTCAATGAATGAAGTTCAGCTTTCAACGTGGAATCCAGCACTTTTTGATAAAACTGTATACCGTTGCTCCTACTGAGGTTTGTTCCATCTAGCCAGTTTAGAAACAACAACAGCACTGCTAGTAAAATGTTCTTGTTTATTTAATGAACCTACAATGCCCAGGTGGACTTTGGGTGTGAACCACAGAGATTCACAATTTTGGGATCTAATCACACCCTGCCACCTGCAATCTTTTCTGAGGTTTGTTGAGCCCTTTGTTGAGCACAGTACAAACAAATCACTATAAGCAATACCGAAATGACCATGACACATCTCCCTAGTCCTCAGGAATTTATAAAGCAGTGGGAGCATCTCTAAGAAACAGTGAAAAAGGAGTAAGAAGTTGTAACCAGAGAGATAACACATCATCAAAAGTACCACTGGAACATGGGCAGAAAATTAATTCTGGTTGGGGGCATCTAGGACTGGAGAAAGTGAGACTTGATATGGGTCTTCCAAGATAGAAAATTTATGGGTAAGCTGGAAGATAAATGTCATGGGTAAACTGGGTAGAAAGAGGTGCTTGAAAAAGTTGTGAAAGTAGGAAAAAAGCTTGTAGAATATAATAGTGTGTCCGGATATTTGGGAGTTGGGGAGTTGAAGGGTGCGTGAAGTATGGGGACTAGAGGAAAGCTCGTGATGGTGGGGAAGACTTTCAGGGTAAGTAGGGACTATACTGAAAAGGTTATGACAAGAAAGAGGAGTATGGACTTAACTGTGATGCATTTGGGAACAACCAAGCATATTTTAAGGGGATAATTCAGGCAGTACAATGTATACATATCAAAATGAAGAAAAGGGAAACTGTTTTTGTTACACGCTGTCGAGTGGATTCCGACTCATAGAGACCTTGTGGCGACCCTACAGGACATAGTAGAATCACTCCATAGGGTTTCCTAGGCTGAAATCTTTATGGGAGCAGACAGACAAGTCTTTTCTCCAGCAAAGCCACTATGGGTTCCAACTGCTGACCTTTTGGTTAAAAGCTGAGTGCCACCAGGACTACTTAAAGGAGACTAAACCCATTGCCGTCGAGTCAATTCCAATTCATAACGACCTTATACGACAGAGTAGAAGTGCCCCATAGGGTTTCCAAGGAGCACCTGGTGGATTCAAACTGCTGGCCTTTTGGTTAGCAGCCATAGCTCTTAACCACTACACCCTCGGGGTTTCCTAAAGGAGACTGAAACTGAAAAAACAAACCCAGTGCCTTCAAGTTGATTCCTACTCATAGTGACCCTATAGGACAGAGTAGAACTGCCCCATAGGGTTTCCAAGAAGTGCCTGGTAGATCCAAACTGCCAACCTTTTGCTTAGCAGCCATAGCACTTAACCACTGTGCCACCAGGGTTTCCACCAGGACTGCTTAAAGGAGACTAGAAGTTAATATATCAGTGGAGAGCCTGTTGCAATAGTTCAGGAAAGAAAAAGAGGGAGACTAACTTAGGATAAATGGGAATGAAAAGAGGCATGCATGTAATGGAAATTTTAGAAACAGTCTTAAAGATTTAGTGTTTGATGGATATGAGGAGCAGGTAAGAGGAAAAGATAGGAGTCAAGCACGACCCTGAGATTTTATTGGCGGGCCATCCTATCTTCTCTTAACTGGGCTACTATAATCACCTCCAACTGTTCCTTTACATGGATTTTTGCCCCTCTCCAAAACATTTTCCATACCGCAGTTAGATTTATCTTTTAAAATCATAAACCTAAACACTCTGCCTGCTTGCTTAAAGCTTCCTGTTTCCCCCCTTGAATTACTTGTTCAAGGTTGACTCTCCTTGATAGATTGTGGGATGTATAAAGGCAGGGCCCTAGTCCATTGATTCAGTATTGTTTTCCCAGCATCTAACATAATACTTAGCACACCGCGAGTGTTCAAAGAGTATCTGCTGGGCTTGCTAAAATCTGAACTGAGAAATGGTGGGTCCATTAAAACTGATGAGAAACATGGAAAATGAAGTAAATTGGGGATTGGGAGAGATTAGCAAGGAAGAAAAATAATCCAGGGAAAACTGGACCAGACCCCGATGTAAGGAAATGCCTATGTTTTTCTGGTTGGTAGAAAGTGTGATAAAGATGAGAGGATTCAGAAGGGACTCAGAGAGACAGAAAAACCAGAAGAGGGTCAGGAGAACACAGAGCTCAGGGAACCAAGGCAGAAGAGCTTAAAAAGGTGGAGAAAGGAGATGATTTTATCTACTGGTCACAACCTTGAAGGCAATGCTACAGAGGTTGAAGTTGGGGTGTTTTAATTCTATTCACATTTAAGTCTAATTATCTATGTTAATGTTTGAATAAATGACCCTAGACAAGGCAGTTTCAGCCTCTCCTTCAGCCAATGAATATATTTAAAAAACAATGGAACAAACAAAAAAGAATCCTGCCAACGAAACTAAAATACAACAGCTGCTGACAAAAAGAACTGACCAGTCTCAATTTTACTTCAATATAAAAGACATGCAGAGAAAGACAGTGGACTCAAGAAGCACGGATAAAATACGACATGAGGCCAACGAAACCAAACCCACTGCTGTCGAGTCAATTCCGACTCATAGCAACCCTACAGGACAGGACAGAGTAGAACTACACCATAGAGCTTCGAACTGCCGACATTTTGGTTAGCAGCCGTAGCATTTAACCACTACGCCACCAGGGTTCCCATGACATGAGAAATGTAGAATAATCATATAATCGTAGATGGCTCCACATGGACCTTTTTCATTCCATCTCCCATGGTTTCTGCTAGTCGCAAAAATAAGGTAAGGGTGTAATAAGGAGTTTGGTTGGCCTTTGTCCCCAATTTGTGAGAAAAAAAAAAAAGAAGTAACCTCCAAATCCTTGGAATTTCCTGAGTGAGGGTTTGTTATTGTTATTTACAGTGGGTCCCTGGGCCACACCTGATAGTTTATGCTAACAAGTGACTCAGGATGGGAAAGCAGGCCACATGGAAAAGACCAATCATGTGATTGAAGGGTTGTGGCTTTGAGCCACAGAATATCAGCACAACCTCTGAGGAGGGGACTGGAAACTAGAGATTGAGTTCAATCACATGCCCAATGATTCAATCAATCATGTCCATATAAGGAAACCCCAACAAAAACCCTAGACACTGAAGCTCGAGTGAGCTTCCTGGGTGGATGATTCTTTGAGAATTGTCACATTTCGACACTGGGAAGGTGATGGGTCCCTGAGGACAATGGATGCTTCCCGTTTGGAACCCTCCCAGATCCTATATGTCTCTCCCTTTGCTGGTTCTGATTTTTATTTTTACAACAATACAAATGTAAGTGTAGAACTTCCCTGACTTCTCTGAGTTATACCAGCAAATTACCAAACCTGTAGGTGGTCATGGGAAGCCCTGAATTTGTGGCCAGCTGGTCAGAAGTGAGGGTGGACTGGGGACCCCCAAACTTGTGGCTGGTGTCTGAGAGCAGCCTTGTGGAGGACCATGCCCTCAGACCACACAGTTTGGTAAACTCACTGCAGTAGGATTCCCAATCTCTTTTGGAAAACTTTAGACTTGGTATTCCAAACCCTAGATCCATGGGTAGTATTCAGGAGGATCTACAAACTGGGATCTTGCATCATTATTGTCCTTAAACTCTAACTGAAACTTAATATTTCCTTCAGTTATGAACACAGACAACAAACCACAGAAATATTGGCAGTAATTTTGACAACATTAAGAATCACAGATATTTTCATACCGTGTTACAGTTATTGCTGATATATCCAAGGATTCACCAATACTTTGAAATTATGCTAATTATTAGACCTGCCATTAGATTTTGTTATTTTATGCTAATAGGGCCATCGCAGTGGGCTCCAACTATGGTAACCTTATGTATAACAGAACTAAACATTGCTTGGTCCTGCACCGCCCTCACAGTCATTGCTGGTATACGTTTGAGCCCATTGTTGCACCCACCATGTCAGCCCATCTCATTGAGGGTTTCCCTCATTTTCAATGACGCTCTACTTTACCAAACATGATCTACTTTTCTGGTGATTAGTCTTTCCTGATGACATGACAAAAGTAAGCAAGATCAAGTCTTGCCAACCTCACTTCTAAGGAGCATTCTGGTTGTACTTCTTCCAAGACAGATTTGTTCGTTCTTGCAGTCCACTGTATATTCAATATTCTTCATCAAAACTGTAATTCAAATGCAACAATTCTTCTTTGGTCTTTCTTTCATTGCCCAGCTTTCACATGCATATGAGGTGATTGAAAACACCATGGTTTGGGTCAGGTGTGCCTTAGTTATGTTATGTGCACATCACAGGTTGTTAATGAGTCTTCCTTTAGTCCTGACTCTGTGTTCTTCTTTGGACTACGTGAAGGCTATAAATTAGTATATTAGTATACCACAAATTTTTAAAAAATATGTTAATAACCTTATTTTATTATTACTGGTTGCCTTTGTAATCCTATATATTTTGTGCATTTGAAAACATTATTCATGGAAGGGGTCTATAGGCTTCATCAGACTGCCAAAGGGGTCCATGGCACAAAAATGGTTAAAAAGTTCAAATTCCAGGGCTAATGCATCATTTATTCCCTTTTCTCCTATTCCACACACATTCATATCAGACTTTGTCCCTTGATGATTGAAACTTTTGTTATTAGTCTCCTAGTGCTGCCATAAGAAAGTCCCACAAAGTCCGTGTCCTAAAATAACAGAAATTTATTCTCTCACAGTTCTAGAGGTTAGAAGTCCAAAACCAAGGTGTTGGCACGGCTATGCTCCAAGATCTGAGTTGATTCCTCCCTGGCCTCTTCCTAACTTCTGCTGGTGGCCAGCATCCTTCAGCATTCCTTGGCTGGTAGATGCCTCCAGTCTCTGCCTGTGTCTTCACATGGCCGTTGTTCCTGTGTCTGTCTTCCTTCTGTGTCTCTGCTCCTCTTCTTACAAGGACATCAGTCAGATTGAATTAGGGCCTACTTTTAAAAATTTTTTTTTTGGTTTTCATCTAGTATGAGGAGCCTCGGTGGCTCAGTGGTTAAAGCGCTTGGCCGTTAACTGAAACGTTGGCAATTCAAACCCACCAGCTACTCCATGGGAGAAAGCTGTGGCAGTCTGCTTTTATAAAGATTTACAGCCTTGGAAACCCTATGGAGCAGTTCCATTCTATCCTACAGGGCCATTATGAGTTGGAATTGACTCGATGGTGGTGGGTTTTCCGTTTACTCTAGTATAACCTCATGTAAACTTAACTAATTACATCTGCAAAGTCTCTATTTCCAAATGAGATCACATCCACAGGTATGGGGGTTTAGGACATGAAAGTATCTTTTTTGGGACACAACCCATAACAGGCATGGAAGATAAGATTATCAAGAGAGATTATCAAGAGAAGAGAATTGGGCCAAATCCAAATTTAGGAAGCACCTAGTCAATGTTGATAGAGAAAGTGGGACAGGTGAAGAAGGCCTAGAAGGAACTACTGGAGAGGTTGGAAGAGGAGAGTAAAATCCCCTAGAAGCCAAGGGAGACTAAATTATTACTATTTATTTATTTTTACTAAATACCAAATTAAACTATGAATTTGTTCTAAAAATAAAAATCAAGGTACTATCCCAGATCTGAGAACTACCCTGTAGTGGGGTCATGAATTCCCTGGAAAAGCCCTGGAACAGCTTGTCTGCTCTCCAGCTCTTTCTTACAGATTTTACCTGTGCACTGATGGCGCCTTCTGTGCACAGAGCTTCTTTCCTGTGCCTGGGAGGACGAGGCCCCTAGAAATCAGCTTTGAAATGACTTATTTCTGTGACCTATCATTTCATTTCTTTTAACAACCAACAGCTGGCTACTCTCCAGGGGCCCAAGCTAATTAGCACACATGCAGAACTCATTTACACACGGTAACAGGCAAGCTATACTCTTACTTCTGCTGCCAGGAAAGAAAGACTCGGCAGACCTCATTAACATTCACCTCTCGGCAAGTCCCTGGAATGTCTGCGTATGATCTCACTACTATCTCTGATACCTCATGACAAGGGGGGATGCTGACTATACAGGGACACGTTGCAGAAAAGATCTTTTTATGCCTCTTTTCATGCTATTTTAAAAAATAAACTACAAATGATCTGAACTCTTCATCCATGGAAATTAAGTGGAATACAAGAAAAAGCACTTTACATTGTTAACAGATTTTTAAATAGCATTCTAACCATTCTTACTAAATGGTATGTATTTATTCTCCAACCTTCATTAATCATGAACATTTCCCTTTCAATCTGGGAACGATATTTCACCTTTTCAAAGAAATGTCTGCAGTTCCCCTCTTAAAAAAAAAAAAAAAATTTTTTTTTAGAAGCTATTAAAAGATAAAGTCCACGCATTCATTAGCTTTAAAAGGTGTTTTGTTTTTTTTTTTGAAAATATAAGAATCTTTATAAAATATACATTTTCATTCTATTGTAGAGAAATGTTTAAGAGTAAAGGCTTTGGGGTAAGGTAGACAAAGCCCAGCTCTGCTAGCTAACCTCTAAATGTTTCCACTTTCGGGGAAAAAAAGAAAAAAACGTGTCACCAGGATTTGAGGAGACAGTCTTTGTGAAGTGCTCTGCTCAGCGCCTGGTTTATAAACCCCCAAAAAACCAAACCTATTGCCATGGAGTCGATTCCAACGCATAGCGACCCTGCAGAACAGAGTAGAACTGCCCCATAGGGTTTCCAAAGAGCGCCTGGTGGATTTGAACCGCCAATCTTTTGGTTAGCAGCCGTAGCACTTAACCTTTACACCACCAGGATCTCCCACTTGGTTTAGAGTAAGCACTAAATAAAAGATTTTTTTTTTAAGTAACTTACAGTCTGAAAACGTGTCACTTCTTAAAACGTCTCTGAGGTTTTACACTGATACAGACAGCGCTGTTGCTAAAAGGCTCTACATGTATTGGTTAAAAGGATTCCTCTAAACTGGGACCTACATGACATTTTCAGAGTGAGCGGGGGCTTTCTTTCATTGGCTAATGCAGTGGATCAGTTATAAGGACTTAATGATCTACCTGGGTTCTTACAGTCAATTCAGTGACTTTCATTCCTTAGACCTTGGCTCTTTGAGGGCATAAATCAATGAAGCTGGACAGATGGCCCCTCGATGGCTCATCGATGTAATTAAATTTGCACTCCAAGTAAAACAATGCAGATTCCACATCCTCATTATGGGCGTCTTGCTGTTAGAAAGCCCAGGGTTGACAAGGCAAAAGTTAACTTTCCCCAGGAGATACCAGAGTCACTGACATGAAAATAAAAGATGCTCTGCTCCTGAACTCACTGACCACCCGTGGATGTAGAAATAGTTGATGCAGCTAAGATAAATGTTTCGTTTTTTCAAGAATTTAGCTCAGGGTGAGTTGATCTGTGAAAGATACAGCAGCAAAGGCACAAGAGAGACCTGGCTGCTTAACAGTATCCTGGTAATTCTCCATCTGGCACAGGGAAGATCATTGCTGTATATTAAAGTAGTGAGAATTTTGCTTTAACAATTTTTTCTCTTTAAAATTTTCAAATCTATAGAAAAGCTGAAGAGTACAGTGAATTGAATGAATTCATCACAAGAGAGAATATGCCTGCAAGTATAAATATATATATACGCACACATACAATTTTTTAGTCATCACAACGGTTTGTTTCTGAATATTCAGCATGCATTTTTATGAGGTCTTTATTTTGAATAGCCAAAATACACTTATGACACAGGAAATTTGACATTTGATATAGTCCTATCAGCTAATATTCAAATCTTCCTAACTGTCCCTATAATGTCCTTTATTCTTGTGCTTTTTAGGATCCAAAATCCAATTAATTTTCACTTGTTGCATTTAGTTGTCATATCCCTTTGTTGTTATTGTATGCTGTCGAGTCGATTTTGACTCATAGCAACCCTATAGGACAGAGTAGAATCGCCCCATAGGATCTTCCAGGCTAAAATCTTTACGGGAGCAGATCACCAGGTCTTTTCTCCTGAGGAGACTTTGAGTTTAGCAACCAATTGCTTAACCATTGGGCCAACAGGGATCCAAGTCCCTTTAGACCAATTAAAAAACAGCTGCTGTTGAGTTGGCTCTGACTCATGGTGACCTCATGTGTGTCAGAGTGGACTGTGCTCCACAGGCTGATTTTCTAGAAGTAGATTGCCAGGCCTTTCTTCTGAGGTACCTCTGGGTTGACTAGAACATTCAAACCTTCGGTTAGCCACTTTAGTCTCTTTTTGGGGGGTCTTCCATGTTGTGGACATTTTTGAAGACCCCAGGCCAGTTGTTTTTAATTGAGATTTACCTGATTGTTGTGTCAAGATTAAATATTTAGGATAAATATTTTTGTCAGGCACACTAACCCAAAATCCACTGCCATGGGGTCAATTCTGACTCATAGCAACCCTATAGGATGTAGTAGAACTGCCTTATAGGGTTTCCAAGGCTGTAAACCTTTACAAAAGCAGACTGCCACATCTTTTTCCCTTGGAGCAGCTGGTGGGTTCAGAACCATGGATGTTTTGGTTAGCAGCCGAGTGCTTTAACCTCTGCTCCACCAGGGCTCCTTCAGGATCACTGTACAGGTAATGATGGGCACCATCAGGTGGCATGTAATGCTGGTTTGTTCCACTCTTGGCGACGCCAGTTTTGGTCATTTGGTTAAGTGGCGTATCCTCTGTTTCTCCATTGAAAGTACTTTTATCCTCTCTGATTCACGCGTGCAGAGGGACCTTCAGATGGTAACCAATGATTTTAGCTGATGTTGTGGCTTCCATTCATGATTCATTACTAAAGCTACTTCTACTGCGGTGGTTGCAAACTGGTTGTTTTCCATCCTTTCTCCTTTATTTGTTAGTATTCTGTAAGGAAAAGCTGTCTCTTCTTCTCGGATCCTTTTGGTGATTTTTATTTTATTGTATTCGTATGAACTTATGGATTCACTTTCTTTTTTAATGTTAAAATCTGTTATTGCCATTATTCATTGTGGGGCTCAAATTGTTGCATATATTACCAGTGGGAGCCCCTGTAAGCTGTCTCCTGGGTCCTCTTGATGTGCTTCTTTCAGTCTTTGAATACTTGATTCCTTCTGGCACCAGGTGTTTCGTTGGCATTAGTTCTTAAACGCACTTTCGGAGACACAGCAGCAACAGAGAACATGACGGGCAGTTTGAGCTGGTGGCAGCAGACCCTTGTTTCTATAAATCTAGAGAGTTTGGACTACCATTGCTGTCGCGTCGATTCCAATTCATAGCGACCCTACAGGACAGAGTAGAGCTGCCCCGTAGGGTTTCCAAGGAGTGGCTGGTAGATTCAAACGACCAACCTTTTGGTTAACAGCCATAGGTCTTAACCACTGCACCACCAGGGCTTCTAAGCGTGGACTAAGCATCTGTAATTACATTAAGTGAAGGACAGCTACGGTTTTCTTTTTGGAGATTCCAGCATGGCAGTAGATGAAGTATTATCACTGTGGCTATTATGTTTTCTTTGCATATTACAGTTTAAAAGTATTTTCTCAGGTATGATTACATAAACCACAAACCACCCAGTGCCGTGGGGTTGATTCTGACTCATAGCGACCCTATAGGACAGAGTAGAACTGCCCCATGCAGTTTCCAAGGAGCGCCTGGTGGATTCGAACTGCTGACCCTTTGGCTAGCAGCCATAGCACTTAACCACTACACCACCAGCGTTTCCAATATCATCATCAAAAAGCAAACTGTGAGATGGTCTTACCTCAATTTTAAAGATGAGGAGAGTAAGGCTTCCAGGAGTCAGCTGTTACTAAGCTAGAGAGAATGTCACAGAGCTGGGATTTGAACTCAGGTTTGTTTGAGCTCAGATTTCATGTGCCTATTTTTTATAGGGTTTTCGGAAGTAGACCACCAAGCCTTACTTCCTACTCTGGAAAGCCCACTGAAAACCTATTAAGCATCAAAGCAACACAAAACCCTCTACTGATACTCAGGTGGTGGCCGCGTATGAGCTGCACTGGCCGGAAATCTCCTGCCTGGGTTTGCCACGTGGAAGACAAGAGAATCCTCCCACTGAACCACCACTGCCCCCTTGGGGGGAAGGAAAAGGTAGAATAATGCTGGAGAGCAGAGAGCAGTGGCTACAGCCATAGAGCGAAAAGTCAGTCTGGAATGAGACCCCAGTCTTACTGGAAGAAGAGGGGAAAGTAAGAGTGGCAGTTCCCTTATGTCTTCCTCCTCACTCCTATATGGTCAGCCTGTCCATTCCCCGTCACCCAGGAAATCTATAGTGACAAAAAGTCACACTTTCCCTGGGCTCGATATTTCAAAATACTTGCCCAGAAGGGAAAGAATAATCAGGGGAGAGAGAACCTCAGAGAGGATGAAGAAAAAGGTAGAACTCAATGCATCTGCCTTTTGATATTTTACCAGTATAAAATCGGGGAGCACAGAAGCAGAGAGTTCACTGATGAAAAGATCCTGACACTGCCCTCATAGAGCTAAAACACACAGCAGGAAGATGGATAATTGGAAAACAAACAGGTAAAAACTTACACGGTCTAATGGAAGAACAGATTTGTATTGTGTTAGGTAGTTATTGGGGTCCCTAGTTGGCACAAATGGTTAAGCCTGTGGCTATTAACCCAAAGGCTGGCAGTTCAAACTCACTGAGAGGTGGCTCAGAAGAAAAGCTTGGCAATCTGCTTCCAAAAGGGCACAGGCAAGGAAACTCTATGAAGCAGTTCTATTCTGCACACATGGGATCACCATGAGTTGGAATTGTCTGGAATGGCAAATATTATCCTTTGACCACTGGCAAAAGAGTAATCCTACTATTGCTACTTCTATGACTTTAATTGAGCAACATGTACTGAGTGCTTGCTATGGTGTAGGCACTATGTTAAGGAGGTTTACTGACTCTATTAACTTAATGTTTTAATAATTCTCAGTAGTCATTATTCCCATTTTATGGATGAGGAAACTGAGACACGAAGAGTTTAAGTAGCTTGCCCCAGGGCATACAACCAGTGAGCCTGGGAAATCTGATAACAGTTTACCATGTTAATCACTCCACTCCACTGCCTCTTCTACTCTTCAAAGCAAAACATGCAGGAAGAAGTACAGTTTTCTTCCCTAGTCCTCAATATATCTTCACTGAATCAGGTCTATAAACATCTTGGGGCATGACATCCATGGCAGTAAATTCTAGCTAGACCAGCAAAGCTTAGGACTTATTCTCTCAGAGTAAGTTTTTAATTGGAAGATATAGTCTTTGAGCCAAAATTCAGGACATAATCCTTCAAATGATTTTGGGACATTAATCTATCCCGCATTCAGTTGATATTTGTGGAGAACCAAATTCCTGATGAGCTGTACTGAAAAGCTCACCAGGCAAAGCACCTGCCCCCAAGGGGCTTACATTTTAAAGTGGGAGAGGACAGTCAACAACTAAGTAAACAAACAAATGAGAAAGACAATGAGCACAAGGGAAATAAACAGGATGAAGGGACAGAGAGAAACGGGAAGGCCGCTTCTGTAGACTGGTGATCAGAGGACCTCTCTTAGATGTGAATATCAGGAAGTGGTTAACTGGACAAAGATTTTGGGGGCAAGGCAAGGTGTCAAAAGCAGAAAAGATCAAAAATTGTGAAAGAATTAAGGCAGGAATGAGGTTGGAGTGTTGGAAGAACAGCCAGGAAGTCAGCATGGTGAAGTTGAGAGCGTGAAGTGGAGGAGGTGGGAGAAAGGTTCAAGAGGTTGGCAAAGAGCTAGGTTATGTACGGCTAGTGAGCATAGTGAAGGGTTGTGATTTACTCCAAGTGTGATGAGAAAACACCAACGGACCGAGCAGGGATGGAACATGATCTGATTTAACCTTTAAAAGGATTGTCCTGACAGTTTTATGGAAAAGGGATTTCAGCGGGACAAGAGTCATAATAGGAGACCAGTTAGGCAACCATTGCAATAAGTCTAGGGCCTAGGCAAAAGACGGTGGTGGCTTGAATTGTAGGTCCTAGAGATGGAGAAAAGCGGAGGGCTGTGGATATACCGTGAAGATAAAGCACGAATTTTGGGTATTGTTGGGGTGGGGGAGACCCTGCTGCCCATTCCTGATGTCTCCTCTTCAGGTTCAAGAGATCATGACACAACCTCGCCTTTCCCGAAACCTTTACTCATCCTGCTTCAGGGAGGCAGGAGTGAATTATCTGATTTGGAGATTTGGGAACAATGTTCAGTTTGGTTTCTTGTTTCTTCCTCTTGGGAGAACTATCCCTCTCTCCTTCCCTCCCCCCGCCCCAGGCCCGTGCCACCAGTTTTGCATAGACAAGCTCCTTTAGGTCCAGACATGGCCAGGTCCAGAGTTGGCTATTTCTGTGTGCTAACTGCCTAATTCTGGGGTTCAGTTAGGAAGTCCTTTGAATCTCACATTAAGCCATGACTTCCAGTTTAGCCTTTATCGATAAGATGATCATTTGGCCTCCCACTGCTACTCCTTGTCTGAATTGTCAATTTGTTCAGAATCTGTGTAAGAAAGAAGCATGATATTTACTGAGTCTCCTCAAGAGACGCCAGAAGTAGAGTCTGGAGACAGGTGGATTCCAATACATTAAACTCTCCTGGGTATTTTGATGGATCGAGGGGTGGCAGGTCAGAATCCAGGACGAACAACTGCAATGACAGACTAGCTTGCAGAAAATGACCACGAAGTGAGGGGGCACTGTTGTCTAGTCGATGCCTTGTTGATTAGTCCAAAGATTCCAACTCTCTTCCTGAGTTGATAGAAAGGTTATGGCTAGGATGACAAATATGAGCTGCCTCTCCCCACTCCTATGGCCAACACAAGTATTGATAATCAATCACCACACTCTTTCCCATACAGCCCGGCCCTTGGTCTGAAAATTGTTCTTAGTTTAGTGCTCCGGGATAAAATTGAAGTTTTAATCTTGAGGCAAACTAGGAAATGATGCTAATTACATTTTCTGCTTGACCCAGACTTGTCCAGAAAATAATTTTTATTTCAACCTTGTTGAAAATATTTCTAAAATGTTTGATTACTATTTTCTATAATTAGAATGGGCTGAAGACAATTATTTTATTTCCAATTTTGCCATGGAACCTCCAAACTCTGTAGAAGATGTAGGAGATTGGCCAAATTCTGTAAATATTTATTCCTGGAATTTTTAAAAAAATAAATTCTTGACTCAAACTTTTTTTTTCCTAGATTCGAGTTGTTCCATTAATTTAAATGAAAGTATAGTGAAATTTTTAGTAATTGAGGACTCAGCATCAATGATTGCTAGCACTTGTTTTCATAATAAGGACCATAAAAAAGATAGGAGAGCTCACTCAAATCCTTAACACCCAGACCTTAACGAATAATTACAGAGCAATTAAGCTGTGCTCTATCGTTGCTCAGAGCTAGTGGAAAGTATTTTTCCATGAGAGGGAGATTATATGTATGAGGAAGCTGTCCTTTGGACAAGCTTGGCCACCATGTCTTCCCCATTCTTTGCCCTGCCAGTATCTCTGGGTTTCCAAAACAAACCATCACCAGGCCTAATGGTTTGTCTCACTATATGCAGGGTTAAAGAGGTACAGCCTTGGATGAGGCACCGGGGTATCTGAGCACCTCCTCCTCAGGCGGTCTGGTAGGAAAATCATCCATGTAAGTGATCACATAGGCTGGGGGGTATAAAGCAGCTGGGGGAGCATGTATAGCATTAAGCTTACTGCCCACCTAAGTGCACCTGCTTGGCCAGTAGAAGACCATTAGAAGGTAGGCACCTATTGTGTCCCTCAGCTACAATGCCAGGTGGAGGGCAGGCATGGGAGAATCTACATCCATCGGGACAGTTTCCAGAAGTTGCTGGGGGGGCGGCAGTGTGGCATGTCACATAACTGTCCCATTTAAGTCTCTCATCCATGACAAAAAGTGGAGTGTGCATGGAAAAGCCATCCTCTCTGCCCACACAGCTTTTGAGCCAGGGGTCTGCTGCCCTGTTGTATACTGCCCACTTCTTAACGTAAGTAATAAAAGCTACTGTTCATGTGCTAATGTGCGTTCAGGCTCTAGTGGGAAGGACGAGATAGAAATGGGGCAATCCATACTAGTTATTGGTGCCTTATTGGCCTTCTGGCTATGTAGATATTGGCTACAACCGGGAGTGCATACCAAATTTGCTGAGTTGCACCTCAGATTTGGTACAGCAAAGCAGTGTCAGATGGCGCTGACACTTGATATGTGGTTGTTGTTTTTTTCCTTCCTCCCCAGTCTTGAATGTCAACAATTTTCAAAACTTGAGACTACATTAAGAAATTCCATTATATGGCAAATTCTTTTTGATCATCATGGCCATGTCAGAATGACGTGTATCCCACTGGCACAGCTCAATGAGTAGCTGACTGTGAGGCCAACACTTTGGGGTAAATTTTCTATGCCCAAAGACTCCTCAATGTCCTGAAAGAAACCAGACCTGGAAGGACTGCCCTGAGGAACGTAGCAGCATCTTGTTTAGGGAAATTATATAAGCTGGCACTCCTTTTGGAACCCAAGAATGATTTCTGAAAGGCAGAGAAAGCGGCAACGAAGTGGCACATTTAGAGTGCCACCATTGTAAATCACACGTTGTCTCCTAAGTTCTCTGCAGTGGGTTCTTCTCTGCAGAGCGAAGCCACTGAGCACAGAAGACAATTTCAGCTGCTATATTTCAAGTCCACCAAGGGCAACCAGCATCATCTGGCAGAGCGTGTGCCATTTGCAGAGTTTAAAATAGTTTTCTAAATGTGTCTTTTCACAGTGCAAATGGCTTAAGTTGCTTCTGTGTTGAGATACCAAAAGGAATGGAACTATTTCATAATGGCTGAATTGTTCTGGGTGACCGAATAAATTTTACAAGTTGATTCACTCTCAGATCTCAGGGGCAGCACTTAAGCCTGTGTAGGAATACTTAAGGTAAATGCTCAACTATTAGCAAAAAGATCGGCAGTTCGAACCCACCCATAGGCAACTCAGAAAGCAGATCTGGTAATCTGTTTCTGAAAGGTCACAGCCCTGACAACCCTGTGGAGTAGCTGTACTCTGAAACACATGGGATTTCTGTGAGTCAGAATCTATGTGACAGCAACTAACAACAGCAACAACATACATCTCCTATGCACACAGAATTTTAATAAATTAAATATAAGTTTTAATGTAGTTGATGTTTTAAAAACCAGCATTACTTTATTTTATTATTTTCGTAATAAAAAATTAGAGAGAAAACTTCAAACTGTTTCGATAAAAGAAATTTCTTCACTGAATATTCCTATAAAACAAACTTTTTTTGGTAAAGAAAATAATTCTGACTTAAATCTATTAATCCATTTTTTTAAGACTCAATAAAATTTCTTCATATTTTTAAAAAGCACTACATGTCAAAACAAAACAAAAAACCAAACGCATTGCTGCTGAGTCAATTCTTACTCATAGTGACCCTACAGGACAGAGTAGAGCTGCCCCATAGGGTTTCTAAGGAGCAACTGGTGGATTCGAACTGCTAACCTTTCGGTTGGCAGCCAAGCTCTTAACCAGTGTGCCACCAGGACTCTGCATTACATGAACAGGCTAAGAAAATTCAAATAGTACAAATGATATACCACGTAAAGTAAGATTCCCAACCAATCCCTCCGTCTTCAAGTGCCCTGCCCCAGTGTCAACAACTGGTATCAGTGGGGTGTTTCCTGCAACTATGATTTTTCATGAATCACATTCATTAACGTATCTATTTTCTACGTTGGATCTTTCAAAGTGACTTAGTTTCTCAGTGGCAGTGTAATAAAATGCCACAAAGTGGGTAGCTTTAAAGAGTAGAAATTTATTTTCTCACAGTTCTAGAGGCTAAAAGTCCAAATAGGATCTTGTCCATGTCGACTCTTTCCTTGTTGGTAGCCCTGGGCATTCCTTGGTTCTCAGGAATCCTCACATGGTATCTGTCTTCCCTAGTGTGTGCTTGCCTATTTCTGTGTCTATGCTGGTCTTAGTAAATATAAAATTTATATATAAGATATATAAATTTTATATATTATATATATTTTATAAATTATATATAATAAAATTCATACTTTTTCCAAAAAAACAAACCCACCTACCCACCCACCATGTAAAGAACAGAAAAACCCAATCATATTACCAAGGAATACCACACTAAGGAAGATAAATATGAGCTTGTTAAAACACACACACACTTACACACACAAACACTTTTGGGGGCACTGCCTGAAACAGGAAATCCTTGTAAAGCTTAACTCTGCCCGTGAAATCCTTGATATGACATCCACACCCTCACTCCCTTGTCAAGAAATGGCATTTTCCATTAGTTTTTGATACAGAGATCACATTAAGCTTCCCAGTGGAAGAATCGAAGAGTTAATTAAGAGATTTGTGTGCTGGGGTAAGCTGCCATTTGCTTCTGTCTTATTATCAGTCTGTAGAGCAACGTTTAGTTCAGTGGCTTAGGTATTTGCTCCTGGCTAGAGATTTAAAATGCAATGGAAAGGAAACCTCAGGCTGCTAACAGTGCAGGGGATCTGGGGACTGAATGTTAAGCTGAATCCTCTTGGGTTGTAACCATTTTAGCAGCATGCTGCACTCTGTGGAGCTGAATGAGCTTCCAGTTTGCATAACTGATCTGTGTCTGTCAAATGGATGCCACTGCTCAACTTACAATGAGGTGGAATTAGGAAACGGGCACAATCATGAACCTTAGAAACTATTCCTGGCAAAAATGCATGTTGTCGTTAGTTGCCACTGAACTGGTTCTGACCTTATATGTAACAGAATGAATACATTTTGGTCCTGCACCATCTCTTTGATCATTAATCTGTTTGAGTCCATTGTTGAGGCTATTGGGTCAATCCATCTCATCGAGGGTTTCCCTTGTTTTCGCTCACCCTCTGCTTTACCAAACACGATCTCCTGTTCTAGCGATTGGTCTTTCCTGATGATGTACTCAGAGTGAATGAGCCAAAGCCTTGCCATCTTTGCTTCTAAGGAGCATTCTGGTTGTATTTCGCCTGAGACTGGTTTGTTCATTCTTCCGGCAGTCCACAGTATATTCAATATTTTCACCAGTACCACAATTTGAATGCATCAATTTTTCTTTTGTCTTCCTTTTTAAATGTCTGGCTTTCACATGCATATGAGGTGACTGAAAAGACCAGGGCTTGGGTCAGGTGCACCTTAGTCTTCAAAATGACATCTTTGATTTTTAAAAATGCATGTAAACACCCATATATACAAAAAATAAAAAACTCAAACCAAATCCATTGCCATTTAGCTGATTCTGACTCACAGTGACCCTATAGGACAGAGTAGAACTGCCCCCATAAGGTTCCTAAGGAACGGCTGGAGGATTCGAACTGCCAACTTTTTGGCTAGCAGCCAAGCTCTTAACGACCATGCCACCAGGGCTCCCCCATACATCCACATATCTAAAAATAACAAAAATGATGGTGATGATGACAGTAATAGCTGCCGTTTAATGAGTATTCCCATGTGCCAAATACTCAGAGACATTTTCTTACTACCTTGTGGCATAGGCATTAGTATTCTCGTTTATAAGATGAGGAAAATGTGGCAAGGAGAAATAATATAATGTAATAGGCACAAAGTCACAATTAAATAGTAGAACTAACATTCAAATTTTCTGTCTGACATCAAGATCTGCCCTGTCTCAGTGTTCCTCTCCCACTGGACACCCCCTCTGTGTGTACATATATGGCTGTGCAAGCTTAACAGTGCCAATATCAATACTGGTGCTGGGTGGGGGGAGATTACTGTGTAAGTACTAATAGTAATAAACATTTGTGAGCCTGGCTTCCCTTTCCTTCACCTGTTGCTACGTAATGTAACATATTGACTACCTCCACCAACAATGTTGATACTCTATTAATACACTGACAGATTTTTAATCCTGATTAAATTAATTAGCCAAACCTGGCTCCAGTTTGGAAACCCTGGTGGCGTAGCAGTTAAGTGCCACGGCTGCCAACCAAGAGGTCAGCAGTTCGAATCCACAAGGCGCTCCTTGGAAATTCTATGGGGCAGTTCTACTCTGTTCTATAGGGTCGCTAGGAGTCAGAATCAACTCGACGGCAGTGGGTTTGGTTTGGTTTTTGGTTTGGCTTCAATTTTCTCCAGCAGCTGTTATCTATCCTTCAAAAGAGTGTTAAATGCTCCGGGGAGCATAATTTCACTACTTGAACTCTCAATGGATTTCAATATACTTTATAACTTATGAAGTCTATTATATGTTATGATAGAATTATTAGGTATTATTGACACACAAGAAAAATTAACACCCAAGCAGTTTCTATGAAGTTTCTTATAAATATGTAAATATTTTAAATAATGAGCAATAAACCTTGCAATTCATATTGGGGTTATAATTAACTTTTTAATTTAAGTAGTATCCTAGAAGCTATAAATCTGGGTGTCTGTTTCACTTCCAATCACTTCTAATTTATACTTGCTCTCATTATAACTAATCTATGAAAAATTTCAATCTTGCAATTCTGTAATCTTGGATGTTTAAAAATTCATAAGATATAATTAGAATCTGCATAGAAGACATTGAGGTTTAGTGAAAAGGATGCTGAACAGGGCTCACAGGAACTTGGTTCTAGTTCAGAGTCTGTTTCCTACTTAAACTATTTGAAAACAACCTTACCCACCCATAAAGCAATGAGGGTATATGAGACACTCTTTAAGGTGCCTTCCAGAGTTAAGACTCTAAATTATACAGTTTTAAAGTCATTAAATTAATTAGTCAATAAAAGTTGCAAGTCAAGTTGCATATATTTGTGTGTATATAAATGTGTATGTACATTAAAAAAAAAAACCAAACCCGTTGCCATTGAGTCAATTCCAACTCATAGTGACCCTATAGGACACACTAGAACTGCCCCATAGAGCTTCCAAGTAGTGCCTGGTGGATTCAAACTGCCGACCTTTTGGTTAGCAGCTGTAGCTCTTAACCACTGTGCCACCTCATCATATATATACATATATATACACACACATATATCAATATCAGAAATAATTTGCTAATATAATAAAACCACAGTTAAACATGAGCACAATGCTTCCAGTTTAAAATATGTCAAATGAGGAAAAAAAAAAAAAGCATTAAATTCTGAACATCTTAATGCTTTCAAACTGCTACTGCTAGAAGTCACTTACTCAATTAGTTTTTTTTTTTTTTAAGTATTTAAAAACACCTTCTACTGTACTCCTTGATCTTTATCCTATAGGGTAGTATTAACAGCCTAATCACTTACGTGGAAACCTTGGTGGCATAGTGTTTAAGTGTTACGGCTGCGAACCAAAGTGTCGGCAGTTCGAATCTGCCAGGCGCTCCTTGGAAACTCTATGGGGGCAGTTCTACTCTGTGCTATTGGGTCACTATGAGTCAGAATCGACTTGATGGCACTGGGTTTGGTTTTTTTTAATCACTCATATTTGGGGGGCAAAAAAAGAATGGTTCTCATTCCCTCTTGCATAACCCTGACCACTACTCTCAAGCTTGAATATGCCACGTAATTTCTGCATTTGTTATTCTGGGGTTTGGAGGAGTGTGTGTGTGTGAGAGAGAGAGAGAGAGAGACAGCAAAAGAGAGACAAAGTGAACAAGATGGGAACAAGAGAGGATTTGGGAAAAGGGAAGGGAGGAGAGGGGAGGAAAAAAGAAAGGAAGAGAAGGGACAGTAGGGATAAGAGAAGATGAGGTTGTGGTCCAGGACAAAACCAAAACTAAACCAAACCCATTGCCATCAAGTCGATTCCAACTCATGGTGACCCTATAGGATACAGCAGAACTGCCCCGTGAGGTTTCCAAGGAGTGCCTGGTAGATTTGAACTGCGGACCTTTTGGTTAGCAGCCATAGCTCTTAATCAATATGGAACCAGGGTTTCCAGTCTAGGACAAGAATAGGGAAAAAAAAAAAAAAAAAAAAAAACCTTATGAGAAATCAATGGAACACCGAAATTTCCATGAAGGGAAGGACAACATTTAGCAAATGGAGCCTTGAGCAAGGGAACTGACCTACTAAAGTAGTGGAGGCTATAGAAAGCACATAGATTGTTTTTCTATAACAAACTTTTATTACATAAAATAGTTTCCCCCCATGCCTTCTCTCCATAATTCCCTAACTGGAATTCAGTCAGTCATTTCTAATCAAGTTTAAGAATGAAAATAGAAATTCTAAAGGCTTTGATTATTGTTCAATACAGCTATTTTGAGCAAACTCCTGTTTGAGTGGAATACATAATTTATTGAGTTTTCAAAAATTTTAGAGTATGGAAAAAAAAATTTTTACCTAGAGAAGGTCAAAAAGAACACCATGGCATAATAAAAGGCCAATGTGCCCTGGAAACTGAATCAGGGTAATAGCCCACTCACGAGTTCCTTTAGTGTCCACAGTTAAATGCCAATGCTTACTCGGTTATAGAACTGATTTTTTTTTTTTTCCTCCAGCAAAAAGTCACCCTCAACAGGGGCTCTAAACCCAAAGCAATCTTGTGTGGCTGGTGCAGGAAGTCGTCAAGTGTTAGGGAATCCACTGCAGACTGTTCCAGCCTGGTCTCCTGTTCCCCTTACACACGTTCTATCAGCAGACATCCATGATTTTGGCACCTGTGTCACTCCTTTCATCTACAGGCTGCTGTCACTCCTTTCATCTACAGGCTGCTAACAGACAAAGGTGGCTCCTGTCTTTTTGATACCTCCGAGAGAGACCAATGGAAAGCTTTCATTTCTCTTCCAGCATAAACAATAGAACTGAATCCTCTTGAATTTAGTGGGTAGCACAAGCGCCTTTTTTTTTTTTTAATTTATCACTCTTGGTCCCTGGGTGATGCAAATAGTTTGCTCTCAGCCCCTAACTGAAAGATTGGCAGTTCAAATTCACCCAGCAGTGCTGAGAAAGAAAGCCCTGGTGATCCATTTCCATAAAGATCACCCATCACCATGGAGTCAATTCCGATTTATAGTAACCCTATAAAACAGAGTACAACTGCGCCACAGGTTACCTAGGCTGAAATCTTGGAAGCTGACTGCCAAGTCTTCCTTCCATGGAGTGGCTGGTGTGTTTGAAATGCCAACCTTTCAATTAGCAGCCGAGTGCTTAACTACTGCATCACCAGGGCTCATTCTGTAAAGATTACAACCAAGAAAACCCTCTGGAGTAGTTCTACTCTGTAACACATGGTGGGTGCTGTGAGTCAGAATCTACTTTACCAAAATGGGTTTATTTCTGGGTTTTGGTCCTTAGGCAACCTGATAACGCAGACAATAACGACTGGCCTCCAGAGGGCAAAAAGTTTCCTTTTTTCAATTTGCGTGAATAAATGTGGTTAGAACATTTAGCTTCTGTGCACCAAGACAAAGAGAGGAAGAGAGACAGCATCCTATACAATATCCAAAAATATCACGTGAGGAGTAATATTAGGGTGAAGGATCAAGAAAATACTGTGCCATAAATCTGTGTTCTAGGTACAGGCCCACAAATGGTTAGGGGTGGAAGGTATTAGGATATTGGTTGCTTCAATCCTTCAGTTCAATGGGGAAGAAATTGAGGCAGAGAGAGATTTAATTGCTTCACCAAGGCAGTAAGGTGAGCTAGTGGTGGACCTGGGTCTGATCTCAGGCTTGCACACATGCGGCCCACTGCTCTTGATTCACCGAACAGATCCAAAATCCTTTATGTGCAACTCTTAGGGCCACATATGCTTTGGAATAGACAACTTTTTCAGTAATGTAATATAGTGCACAGACTATCAACAAAATACCCTCAGCAGAGTCTGTGGCAACACCCAGAAATTAAACACATTCATATTTTTACAGTAAAACATATGGATATTCACACTGGACAGGATAAATAAAGACTCTAGCCAATTGTGAGTTTACGTTAGATTTTGCCTTCACAAATGATCAAAAAAATTTTTTTTGGCCTTGAGAACTTTTCAGATTTTGGAATTGGAGACAATGGATTGTGGTCCTGTACAGCTAAACATTGCTTACAACAAGGGGGGAAATCTTTAAGCATTTAAAATCATCAGATGCTCTTTCATATCCCATATTTTGGACATACACTGAGATATTTTATCTTCTCCAACATGTAATCCATCTTCCTTTCAAGTTTTTATGTGTAAAGACCTGGAGATAGAAAACTACAGGGGAAGGACATGCTTTGCATTTCTCAAGCTGAAAGAACTGAAGAAAAAAGTCAAGCCTCAAGTTGCAATATTGAAGGATTCTATGGAGAATATATTAAACAAAGCAGGAGGCATCAAAAGAAGATGGAAGGAATACATAGAGTCACGACACCAAAAAGAATTGGTTGGCATTCAACCATTTCAGGAGGGAGCATAGAATTAGGAACTCATGGTACTAGCTGCTCCAAGCTGCACTGAAGGCACTGGCGAGAAACAAGGCTCCAGGAATTGATGGAATACCAATGGAAGTATGTCAACAAATGGATGCAGCGCTGGAAGTACTCACTTGTCTATGCCAAGAAATTTGGCCAACCAACTGGAAGGGATCCATATTTGTACCCATTCCAAAGAAAAGTGATCCAACAGAATGTGGAAATTATCAAACAATATCATTAATACTGGACACAAGTAAAATTTTGCTGAAGATCATTCCAATTGGTTGCAGCAGTATATCGACAGGGAAATGCCAGAAATTCAAGCTGAATTCAGAAGAGGATGTGGAACAAGGGATTTCATTGCTGATGTCAGATGGATCCTGGCTGAAAGCAGAGAATACCAGAACGACGTTTGCCTGTGTTTTATTGACTATGCAAAGGCCTTCGACTATGTGGATCATAACGAATTATGGATAACATTGTGAAGAATGGGAATTCCAGAACACTTGATTGTGCTCATGAGGAACCTGTACATAGAACAAGAGGCAGTGTTTCAAACAGAACAAGAGTATACTACATGGTTTAAAATTAAGAAAGGCGTGTGTAAGGGTTGTATCCTTTCACCATACTTATTCAATCTGTATGCTGAGCAAATAATCCGAGAAGCTAGACTATATCAAGAATGCAGTATCAGGACTGAAAGAAGACTCATTAACAACCTTTGATATGCAGATGACACAACTTTGCTTGCTGAAAGAAAAGAGGACTTGAAGTACTTACTTATGAAGATCAAAGACCACAGCCTTCAGTATGGGTCACACCTCAACATAAAACAAAATTCCTCACAACTGGACCAATAAGTAACATCATGATAAACAGAAAAAAATATTGAAGTTGTCAAGGATTTTGTTCTACTTGGATCTACAATCAACTCCCAGCAGTCAAGAGGTCAAAGGATACATTGCATTGGGCAAATCTGGTGCAAAAGGCCTCTTTAAAGAGTTAAAAAACAAAGATGTGGCTTTGGGGGCTAAGGTGCGCCTGACCCAAGCCATGGTGTTTTCAATCGCCTCATATGCATGTGAAAGCTGGACAATGAATAAGGAAGACCAAAGAATAATTCATACCTTTGAATTATGGTGTTGGCAAAGAATAGTGAATATAATATGGACTTCCAGAAGAACGAACAAATCTGTCTTGGAAGAAATATAGCCAGAATGCCCATTAGAAGCAAGGATGGCGAGACTTCGTCTCACATACTTTGGATACGTTATTAGGAAGGATCAAGTCCCTGGAGAAGGACATCATTTCTTGGTAGAGAGTCAGTGAAAAAGAAGACCCTCAATGAGATGTATTAAACTGATACAGTGGCTGCAACAATGGACTCAAGTATAACAAAGATTGTGAGGGTGCGCAGGACCAGGCAGTGTTTCATCCTGTTGCACATAGGGTCGCTATGAGTTGGAACCAACTCGACGGCACCTACCAACAACAACAATCTCCTTATAGAGAGTCCTGGTGATGCAAAGAGTTTAGCACTTGGCTACTAACAGAAAGCCTGGCAGTTCGAATCCACCCAGAAGTGCTTCGAAAGAGAGACCTGGTGATTTTCTGAAAGGTAACAGCCATGAAAACCCTATGGAGTGCAGTTCTACTCTCTAACACATGGCATTGCTTGACTTGAATGCAACTCGTTTTTTTAATCTCCTTATGATGTTATGGATAAAAGAATGCCATCAGTAATTTGCCTGCTTCCACAGTGGTAGATTCTTGGAAATGCCTCAGTTCATCCCACCTCAAATAAGCCAATAGCTAAAGCACTCATTAGCAATGAGGAAACCCATGTGTGGTTTCATATAACTTTCTCCCTGTACTCCTCAGAGACAGGTTGGAATTTATATGATTGCCTGTATTTTAACAACACGATGCCTTTTTTTTTTTGTAAAAGATATTAGCTGTCATTATAGGGAACATGAGAGTCCATGGGTGGTGCAAACAGCTAATGTGTTCAGCTGTTAACTGAAAGGTTGAAAGTTCAAGTCCACCCAGAGGCACCTTGGAAGAAAGGTCTGGCAATCTGCTTTTAAAAATCACCCACTGAAACCCCTATGGAGCACAGGTGTACTCGGACACACACGGGGATGCCATGAGCCGGAATCAACCTGACAGCAGCTGGTTTGCAGAGAACACACTTCCTTGTCTAGTACTGAGGAAGCCACCACCAAGTCAGTGATTTGCAATGCTGTGCAAAGGTAGTTTGAAGACCATCTTGAGGTAATGCAATCAGGGGCAGAAAATGACAGTGAGGGCCATCACATAGAAAAGCTGTCTGAGCCAGATGTTGGTAAATATTTCTCATAGGCTTAGTGGTCATCTGCAGCGAGAGAAACAGCCAGCAAGAGAACCCAGGAACATCAGCTGTGGCTAAGGGTCCTGCTATTGCTCAAAGGAATCTCCCACCTCAGAGGAGGTTGGCTGGCCATCCAAACACATCCCTACTAGTGGCATGAACCTTGGTGAATTCACTGCCTCGAGGTCTGGCTTTCAGATTTGCAGGCTCAGAAACTTGATTTGGTGAACACACTGAAATCAAAGCGCCTCCAATAAGGAATTGCATTAATCAAGCTCAAAGACTCACAAGCCAGACCACCTTGTGTTCATCTACAATAGCCTGGAATGATCAGGTAGGTCTGGCCAGCAGACACTTTCATTATTGACAAGCGACAGGAAAATTCAAAGAGCTGACGTCTTATGTAAGAATGGAGTCAGGAGAAAGGAGAGGTGGTTAGTCTTCAGATGCGTCTCTCAGTTAAAGGAGCTTGAATCACCTCAGCCATTACATGAGCTAAATTCCCAAAGGGACCCCTATACCTTGGCCAAAATGCCTTCCCTCCTTCCAGAGCTTGCCTTTGTGTCTTTTCTTCTGTTTCTACAACAGACTGACGCCCTTCCTGACCCTTCTCTCTCTTACTTTTCTTCCAAATAATATACATATCCTGTTTGAGATTCTAATCACATACTGGCTTTGCTTTGCTGAAAATACACTCAGATCACCTTGATTGGAGTTTTGAGCGTTTTGGAATTATTCAGTTATGTATTTACAGATAGACCTCCTGGCTCCCTCCCTCAGATGGCTCCTGATTTTTATTGGGTGTTGTACTTATTTATCTCTGATCACAAATTCTGTTTTCTAAGTTGGGAGAGTGACTTTGTTAGCCAACAGACACAAAACTGCATTTTCAAGAATAGTATTAATAAAAACATAAAATACTGAATTTTCTCTGCAGCCTAAAATGCTTCCAATTTCTGGAAATTAAAAGGAAGCCGAAAACAACACAGAAAACAGCGGTGTAGCTGCCTTATTGTGTTACTGCGTGATTTGGTCGTCCAGCTATCTATCTGAGGATTTTACCACGCCACCAGCTTTGCTGCCTCTACTGTGGATGACAGAAACCCGGGACTGAGCCACCCACAGCCAGAGTCTCAGCAGCTGCAGTCCAGGACTTCTCACCGCCATGGATTTCTTACAGAGAAAACAAAGACTGCAAGGTGGGCATAAATATGTACCTGATTAGTCGAAACCAGCTTACTCAAATAAAAATTATATCAGAACGGATAGCTCCTTCAATTCCTTTGGGAAAGAGAGGGAGTCTAGAGCAATTTTAAAAAATAAACAAAAGCCTTGGTGTGCTTAAACACTAGGCTGCTAACTGAAAGGTCAGTGGTTCAAACCCACCAGCTGCTCTATGGGAGAAAGATGTGGGAGTCTGCTTCACAAAGATGACAGCCTTGAAAACTCTCTGGGGCAGTTCTACTCCATCCTATAAGGTCATTAAGAATTAGAACTGACTCGACAGCAATGGGTTTTGGATTTTTGATTATATATTGAATTATACCACCCCTCACCCCACACAAAAAAAGTTTATGTTGAAGTCTTAGCCCCTAATATCTGTGAACTTGACTTTGTTGGGAAATAGGGTCTTCGAAGATGTTATTAGTTAACAGGAGGTCCTACTGGAGTGCCAAAACCAAAACCCATTACTGTCGAGTCAATTCCAACTCATAGTACATTGAGTCCTAATCCAGTCTGAGTTGTGTCTTATAAAAGAGAAGAGACAGGAAGACGGTGCCATTGAGGATGTCAGGGACCCTACGTACAACAGAATGAAACACTCCCCGGTCCTGCATCATCCTCACAATTATTGCTATGTTTAGCCCACTGTTGCAGCCACTGTGACAATCCATCTCATAGAGGGTTTTTCTCTTTTTTGATGACCCTTTACCTTACCAAGTATGATGCCGTTCTCCAGGGCCTGATCCCTCCTGATAACATGTCTAAAGTATGTGAGACCAAGTCTCGCCATCCTTGCTTCTAAGGAGCATTCTGGGTGTACTTCTTCCAAGACAGATCTTCCTTCCTCTGGCAGTCCATGGTATATTCAATATTCTTTGAAAATGCCATAATTCAAAGCCATCATTTCTTCTTTGGTCCATCTCCAAACAGACATTTACGGCCTTTGTTCAAGGCTGGGTTTAGAAAGTTGTTATGGATTGAATTGTGTCCCCCCAAAATATGCATTGAAGTCCTAGTGCTTGTACCCTGTTTGGAAACAGGGTTTTTCTTTCATCACCTTCATGAAGTCATGCCAGAGTAGGGTGGATCCTAAACCTAATCACTTTAGTTATAAAAAGACCAGAATAGGCACAGATGTACACACAGTGGAAGACAGAAGACATGTAAGGATCATCTACAAGCAGAGGATCACCGAGGATCATGGCCGACACAGGAACTAGGCGAGAGGCTCAGGGAAGGAATTGGCAAGGCTGAGACCCTAATTTGGACGTTCAGCCTCCAGAACTGTGAGAAATTAAACATCTATTCTTTAAAGCCACCCACTTGTGATATTCTTTTATGGCAGCACTAGGTAACTAAGACAGAGGGTCTCCGGCACTGAGAAGAAGTTTGGACAAGGTGACTTTTAAGCAACTTCTCTGGTTTGTATCCAGCCCTGGTTAGAAACGCTACTATTACTAACATTGAGGTGACACACAAACTTTCAGTTATTTCTTATAAAAATATAATTGGGATATTTTCATGATTTGGCCAATACTTTTCCTCCAGGACAATATAAATCCATCGTCCTTCCTACTTCTCTTAACTCTAATAATTATAAAGAGGAGCTCAACTCGAAGCCATCTCATCGCAGATGAACTTTGATTTTCTTTAAAAATGTTTATATCTTATTCATTTTTCAATCTTGTGAAGCAAGAGCCATGTTCTCGGTAGCTCTGCTTCTTGTGATTAATTATAAACTAGGTCAGAAGGTAGTTTTTTTTTTTTTTTTTAAAAAAAAAAGATCCATAGCTAAGAATCTCATTTCAAAAAAATAAAAAAAACTCGGCAATGTTCTGTGTTCAAAGTAAACTCTATTCTTTATTCCAGAGCAATCATGAGATGTTTCCGAGAAAACTGCCATCGTGAATAAGAGAAAAACGAACGTACCGTAAGAAGAAGAAGGGTCAAAAGGCCGACCACCTCACTACTGTGCTGTCTCCTTCAGTGAGGGATTGTTGGCAAATCCCTTGTGCATTTGTTTCTCAAGGCCTTTCAGTACTGTTGCTGACGGGAATGCAGTCCTGGGCTGTTGTCCAAGGGGGCATAAGACAGCTCAGCTTATATTACTGCCTTTATCTGAGGCTTAAAAAAAGGGTTTTGGAATAGGGGTGTTGGAATATTCCAGAAAAGTGGCTTGTCTAAGAAGAAGAAAAGCCAAAAAGGGAAAGTGACACTAAAAAACAATAGTGACACTACCTTGGACAAAACTATGGCCTCTGGGGCTATGAAGGAGAGTGTGAGCAAGGAAGGAAGGGCAGTGCTCAGACCAGAAATCAGCTGTGACCCCATGTGTGTCAAAGTAGAACTGTGCTCCAGACGATTTTTAAGGGATGATTTTTTTGTATACAGATTGCCAGGCCTTTCTTCCGTGGTGCCTCACCTCCGGCCTTTGGTTAGCACCTGAGTGCATCGATCATTGGCACCACCCAGGGACTCCAGCAGTTAAACTGGTTAAAAAACACTCCTTTACCAACATGGAAGACTTTTCCTTTGCATTTTAGTTGACATGTGAACTTCCTTCATACAGCATGAATACCCTATTGGGACCGGTGGGATGGCCCCGTAGAGAAATGTTAAATGCACTGGTAAAGAAAGGGGACTTTATAACTCTTTTTAAACTGTGGGAACATTGATTTTAATTAGAAAAGAGGGAAATTGGGTGTCCAGAAGCCCGAAGGGAAGAAAAGATAGAAAAAGTGATATTTTTTAGCGCAGTTAGGAGAGATGAACAAAGTACAATCACACGGCGTCTTGGGAGCGTCCCCGGGGGCAGAGGTGGAGGTGAGTCTGTCCTGCTTCGCAAGTGCTCCAGGGTGGCTGGAACACAGCAGTTTTCACTTCTAATTTGGAGTTCCTAATTTTTTTTTTTCTTTTATGTCACAGACCAGTTTAAAACAAAACAAAAAACCTCAAGACCACACTGAATTGTCCACTTTTTATTTGGCCAAGGGAAAAAAAATCCCACAACTTCAATTCAAATCCCCCCCCCGCCCCGATAAAAAGACCATAATCTCAAGAGAAAAAGTCTTTTCCAGGAAAGGTGAGCTGACCTTCACACTGAGTATATTTACTTTGATTACATGCTAACGTGCATGTATGTGTGTCTGTTTATGTGTGTGTATGTATGTGAAATAAAGCTCTAGCTTGTGGAAATTTTTTTTTTTTAAACACACTTTAAATACATAGCTAAACATAGACCTACTGATGAAAATGGAAGCATTATTGTTAAGTAATTCTGGATTCATGGGGAGAAGGCACTTTTTCTGCCTCCTCTGCATAAGGCTATGAAGAAAGCGTGGAGGCAGGCTGGGAGGAGGCTGGCCAGCACTTCAGGAATGGGGTGCTGCGGGGGGGGTGTCCCCTTATACAACATCATAGCACCACACAAGCCCCCACCGACAGATGAGTGATGGCTGTGCGTGAGCTGCTCTGGCCGGGAATTGAACCCAGGTCTCCTACATGGAGGGCGAGAATTCTACCACTGAACCACCACTACTCCCTGGTTTCTAGTATGCAGCTAGATTAAGAACCACTGTTTAAAGGCTGGAGCCCTGGTGGCACAGTGGTTAAGAGCTTGGCTGCTAACCAAAAGGTCGACAGTTCGAATCCACCAGCTGCTCCTTGGAAACCCTATGGGGCAGTTCTCCCCTGTCCTATAGGGTTGCTATGAGTCAGAATCAACTGGATGGCAACGGGTTTGGTTTAAAAGGTTGAGAAAAGGCTGCAGAAACAATTCCTAGCATCAGAGAGTCTCAAATTTATTCACTTGCAGACTACTTGGAGTAAGACAAAACATTTCATAATCTACCATTTAGGGATTCTCTTTTTTACTATAAAACCTCACTGTGATTAACAGGTGGAAAGATATTTTGCTCATCAACATATCAGTGAGAATGTCTGTGCAACTTAAAATGATATTATTAGAGCCACAGAACACAGACATTATCATGACAAATGTCAATGTCCCGAAAATCTCACGGACCCCCAAGAAGACCACCAGAGTAGCTGGATTACTTTACAAAGTGTCTGCATTTATGGAGATGGGAGTAGAGGTGAAAGCCAGCAGAAAGCTTTGGAGCCTTGATGATTTGCCAGGCACCGTGTACATGATCACACACTCCGATATAAATCGTCTTATTTAATGTACGTTTGTTCACCGCACTTGGGCAACACTGTCCTACTTCTTGTACATGCATGCTTCCACATTTCTCCCTCTACTTGGAATCCTCTTCCCCCAGCTATACATCTTCTTCAAGTCTTTGTTCAATGTTCAACCCCTCAATGAGGCTGCTTGGGTGCCTTATTTAAAATCGCCACTAGTCCCTCCCGTGTTGTTATGTTTTCTCCTTTCCACAGCATTTAACACTTTCTAACATTTATCTGGAGTCCAAGGGCTGTGCAAAGGATTAATACCTTTGGCTACTAAATGAAACGTTGGCAGTTCGAGTCCACCCAGAAGCACCTCAGAAGAAAGGGCTGGCAATCTATTAAAAAAAAAAAGCCATTGAAAGCCCTGTGGAGCACAGTTCTACTCTGACAAAATGACTCCATGGCAAATGGTTGACATTTATGTATCTACCTATCTACCTACCTACCTATCTATCTATCTAGATTATTGCAAACTCCAAAGGACAGGGATTTTTGCCTGTCTGTCTGTCCCTCTTCTCTCTTGCCTTGATTTCACACAGAACAATATCTAACTATGCCTGGCATTTAATAAGTACTCAATAAATATTTGTTGAACAAATGAAGTGTTATTGTTAACTAATTCTGGAATAGTGGGGAAAAGTGGGGAATTCTGGAATAGGAGCCATTTTCTGGCTCCTCTCCATGGGCATTATTCTTTTTCTTATTTTTAGCAAATAAAATAAAACAAAAGGAAAACAAGACAGATGAAGGAAGAAGAGGAGAATTGGGAGAAGAAATGGAAATTACAGTCAGCTGTTGATACAAATTGGTGCCATCACAAAATTATGGGCTTTTTACTTCATGGAAATATAAAGTACATATAGGTGGCTTGAGCAGCTGGAGCTGGCTGATTTTTATGCCTCCAGATATCTTCCTTTCCCTCTAGTCTGTTTAGTGTTCTTTTATCGTTTCGAAAGTTGACGCCTGATGGTCATCTCCATCAATTAATCATTAAAGGCTAATGGGATATCTATGAAACAGGAACCCATTCCTAGTCTTGCCACAGAAATGAACTAACTCAGTAGGGCTCCATTGCCTGGAGTTGTTAAGGAGCCTCCCTGACACGCACCAGGGATTATTTCAGTAATGAAGAGAACAAAACAGATCACTCAGGTCCCTTGTGCTGACAGTGCCTGCAGTCTTTCTCCAATCCCCCTGGGTGTTCAGGAACTGCTGTCCCCATTTAGAATTTCGCATGCATGCCTGTAAACTCCAAAATCTTTACTCAGCAGGAAAGCGCATTAAAATATTTATTTTTGCTCCCAGTAAAACAGCAGGAAAAACATTTACATTTTTACAAGGTTTCTACTCTTCCAGCACTAAAATGTTTAAATGGCTTCTGCACATAGGCTCAGAGATTTCCCAGGTGGTCAGAAGATGATTCTAACAGGCTATGAGGAAGCAGAAAAGCCACGGACAACTTGATAAAAAAGAAGTAAATGACCTGATAAAAAAAAAGGAAGTTGACAAACATATCGCTCTCAAGGCAGGGTCCTGTGCCATCACGATATTTTCAACAAAGAGAGTAAGTACAAGCCTGCGGAGTCAGGTCTTTGCAGCCAAGCTTTAAAATCATTATCTTCACCAGATGTATAAAACAGGAAATAAAATTTTGACTGAGAAGTAAACACAATTTCACTTTCACCTTCCCCTTCACAACACCACAATCCGCTGCAAATATATTTGAAAAGGTTGCCCTCCCCAATATTATTAGGAAAATGAGAGCCAGTTAAAATGGAAAAGGAGCTCTCACCTCAAATCCAAAACAGGGGAATAAATCTAGACAATGTCAAATCAGGTGAGTAAAAAGCAAGCTGGTTTTATTATAATCATCAAAGGCAGAACTGCATTTCCATTAAAAATCTAATTTGTATGCTAAGCAAAAGCCATTCAAATCGCTCTGCTAAAAACAAAGTAAGTGAATTCGTGGAGGACATACTGAGGGCTGATGAAATGTTGACTGAGCATCAAGCAAGAAAGCACGTGACACCTCTAGACAGCTCTACCTAAATCCTCCATGCACCACAAAAATGAGCTCAAACTCTACTTCAGGATTTTCCAGCCTTCTCTACTTTCTGAACTTCCCTCATTTACACACCAACTTGCTCTAACTGTAAAAAGTGATCTTTAACTGGTGGCCTGTGGGCTGACTCCAGAGATGAGGGCCATTTGGCTGCATGTTTAAAAAAAGAAATTGAATTTGGATGATTTCATGCTGCCCTGGTGGCTCAGCGGCTATGCACTCTGCTACTAACTAAAAGGTCGGCGGTTCGAACCCACCAGCCACTCCAAGAGACAAAGACGTGGCAGTCTGCTTGCATAAAGATTTACAGTCTTGGAAACCCTATGGAGCAGTTCTACTCTGTCCTACAGGGCTGCTATGAGTAAAAAAAAAAAAAAAAAGGTAGGCGGCATCAATTCGACAGTAATAGGTTTCACGCTGGCAAACCTGGACTCTGGTCCACGGCAAATCCCACCACTGCCCATAGGTCGTACGTTTCCTTACACCTGGACGCTGAAGGCCTTTGTGTTCTGGAGTAACCAGAGCAATGTGGATGCCAATCCATCAGGGCAGACATCCACATCCACACTGTGGGGGGCTGTCCACCTTCCCTGCCAACTCTGCAACTCCCAGAACATTCCAGGAACTCTTGAGATTATCTCCAGAGCCAATCATAAGCCACAAAGTCTTTCACACTTTATAGTCACATAGCATTTCTGACAGGAAATAAAATTACTCATATCATTTATACCTTGCTTTTTCAAAAGTGTTTACTCTCAATGACTTTGACTGGTTTCTGAAATCCAAAACTATCTGCTACATATTACAAACTGGAGATAGAGTGAGGTAGCTCTAATTGTTCTTTCCTTGGCTGGGAACATGGGGGTGGTGCTGGCATCCTGCGAACTGGGGACAGAGTTCCTGGCTCAGTAGCTATCCCCTGTACGTCTACGGGTAAGTTACTTAGCTTCTTTCAGATGCGATGAAGTGTGAAAAGATATTGCTTATTTAAACTACTTGACATTCACAGATGTTACATAAATGCTAGATTCCTCCCTTATACTTTTTTCTGTGGGGGGAACCCTAAAAACTACAGCCTCTTCTGTGCTTGAAACTTTGCACTATTTTTAAAAGAATCTTGCCATTTGCTTATATTCTTTCTTGATTATTACATATCTCTTTCTATCTTTTATATGAGTTTTAAAAACTTTTACTGACACAGCTCATTTAATCAGTAAATATTTTTGAGTAAATAAGTACATGAATGGAATACTTTTTTGACAACATAAATTCATACTTCTTTAGTACCTCGTGTTCCCAGCTTGAAATATAGCGAGCTGTGACTTTTTTATATTCGCGCTGGAAGAGCACAATATTGGCAGCACCTGAGTATTTGTTAACAGTTTTAAATGGAGTTCACTTGCAGCAATAAAACTCATGACGAGGAATTTCAAATATGCTGACTCCCTGAGTGTGTTATACCAAAGCCACACGTTTCAAATTTAATAGAAAGCAAAAAAGCCATCCTTCAAAGTAAAAAAAAATGATAAGTTTTCACATGCAGGACAAGTGACATAAGCCACTGTATGGAGTTCAGAGCACTTGGGATTTTAATTTTCCCAATGTGAATTCCCCAACTTTAAAATGTCCTTACTCAAGAATAACTTCACTCATATTAAAAACTATAGATAGTAAGGGATATGTGGACATTGGTGGTTCAGTGGTAGAACTCTCTATTCCCATGTGGGAGACCTGGGTTCGATGCCTGGCCAACACACCTCATGCCCAGCCATGACCAGTCTGTCATTGAAGGTTTGTGTGTTACTGCGATGCTGAACAGGTTTTAGCAGAGCTTCCAGACTAAGACAGACTAGGAAGGAAGGCCTGACAATCTACTTCTGAAAATCAGCCAATGAAAACCCTATGGATCACAATAGGCCGATCCTCAACAGATCAGGGATGGCGCAGGACCGGCCACATTTCATTCCATTGTGCATGGGGTTGCCATGGCTGGAGGCTGAGTCTATGGCAGCTAACAACAACAACAGAGCACATGAGGGGATAATGATGTAACTGGATAGTCAGTTACTACTAAGTAAAGAGGAAATGACAATGAGTGAGTGCTGGCGTTTGCACTAAAAATTATCATTATGATTCTCCACAAAGGGCAGAGCCAATGCTATCAACTCTTTGTATAAAATAGCTCTGGAGAGCCAGAGATGCTTGGAAGTATTCTTCCCACTGAAAGAGTGGCAACAACCAGTTCTGTGGCTTTATAGGGTATTTTAGGTAAGAGTAAAACTAGGGATCTCAAGGTTTCTCCAGAATCAATCAACCTCTCAACCAACTACCGCTCCTGAGCGCCAACTACTGGTAAGACAGGATACCTCTTCAAAGAAACTTTCAGTCTTTCTTGATTTCATTGTGGCGTTTGACAGTCTTTCTTTTACAGGCTTCTGAAATAAAACCCTCTCCTGTTTCTCCTCCCTTCCTACTCTCATTTCTTCTCAATTTCCTTCAATGAATTTTTTTTTTTCCTGGAAAACTTTAAAAAGTAGTGTTGACATGGAGGTGAGTCAGGAAGCCTCTTATCTCCATCCTTTCTCTGGGCAATGATGGCCTTTTCAGCCACCACTGTCAGAGGCAGCTCTTTATCACCACCCAAGCTTCTTCCTGAGGCCCTTTGTCCGTTACGTAGCACAAGCTTAGATGATCCACAGAGCTGAGCATGTTCAGAACTGCGTTCTCCTGCTACGTTTTGGCACCACCGGCCACCCAAAACTAGGCAACTCCTCCAGGTCCTGGATATTCTGCCTTCTAAAAAGCTCTTAAATTTATCCCTCTTTTATACCCTCAGCGTCATTGCCTTAGGCGAAAGAGAACTAACATAATACTGTGTGATTCCTATGAGTTCCTAACTGAAATCATCTGACGAACTTCTGGAAGACTCTACACCCCGTACCAGAATTCAGGGGCACACAGAGTTTGAATAACTTCCTCAGGTCATTCTAATATGGCCTCAAAGCTGGTACATACCATATTAGGTGCTTTAAGTATGTTATCTCAACTAATCCTGACAGAAATCCCACGAGGCAGATACTGTTACACCCATTTATAGAAGAAAAAACCCAGGCTCAGAGATGCTAAGTTATTTGGCTAAGATTAAACAGCTACTGTTAAGGATTGAATTGTGTCCTCCCAAAATATGTGTTGGAATGCTAACCCCTACGCCTGTGGATGTAATCTTGTTTGGGAATAGGGTTTTCTTAGTTATGCTAGTGAGGCCATATTAGTGTAGAGTGTGTCCTAAAACTAATCACTTCTGAGTAATAAAAATAGATTAGACACAGAAGAGGAGGGCTGCTGACAAAACGGGTAGGCACTTGGCTGCTGTAAAAATATGATGACGTCAGACCTTGTCGAATTTCAGAGGAAAGAGAGAGAATCAAGATCGCTAGCTTTGGGCCAAGGCTGATTTCTTGAGGTGGAGGACAAACATACCTCCACTCTCCATCCTTTTTTTTTACCAATTCTGACGCCAGCCGTCTCTCCCATGGTACTCTCTACTTTTCTGCTGGATTGGATAATTTGTTGCAATGGCCACACAGAACTCACAGATCCTACTCATGATGATGGGGTTTATTAGGGAAGTAACAGGTTACAATTCAGGATCAGGATCTACTTGGAAGTAACAGGGAGCAACTCAGGAGAGAGGATACAGTTCGTCAATCAGGACAGCTTGCAACCTCTCAGCTCCTTGTACGCGGTGCCTGCCTCTGGCCCTCACTCTCCGCTCTGACCCCTCTCAGGCCTGGCCTGTACCCTGCTCCAGCAAGTGTTACAAAGCTCTTTAGCTCTGACGATAAGCACCTGGAGGCAACTCACTCCACCAGGAAGCCTCCTGCTCAAAAGCTCTAGGCTATCTCACTCTGTGGATTGCCTAGCTAACCGCAGCCGTCTGCTAGTCCCTTGTCGCTGCTGTCTCTTGCTGCTGCTGTCTCCAGTGTCGCAACTCTCCAGTGTTCCAGCTCCATCTCCTGGGTCTGGGAGGTTCTCAGGGCAGGTACCCTAGATCCAAAAGTCACGTTACACTCCTGGTTCTCCTTTTGGATGGTAGTGAGTTTCCCCCCCTCACTTCTGGGATTTGACATTTCTTAAGATTTTGATCAATCCTGTTGGTGGGGCACAGGTACCTTATTTGCATAACCCAGCCAATCCTGGTAAGAGTTTTACACACCTTATTTGCATCATCCTACCCAATCATTTCCTGGGAGTTACAAGACCATGGCTAGGAGGGCCGTGTGAAAGCAACTCACTGCACCACAGCTGCTTATTTAAAGGTTGGTAGTTCAAACCCACCAGTCACTCTGCAGGAGAAAAGATCTGTTGATCTGCTCCCATAAAGATTACAGCCTAGGGAATTCTGTGGGGCAGTTCTACTCTGTCCTGTAGGGTCACCAAGAGTCGGAATTGACAGGATGGCACACCAACACAGCAACAACAGACACACAGACAAACACATACTGGGGAAAACAGATGCCATGTGAGGATCACCAAGAACCGAGGAATGCCCAAAGCTACAGACAAGGAAGGAATTGACATGGATGAGATCCTGATTTGGACGATTACCTTCCAGAGCTGTGAGAAAATATATTTTTGGTCTTTAAACCCACCCACTTGTGATATTTCTGTTCAGCAGCACTAGGAAACTAAGGCAGCTACTAAGTGACTAAATGATGGGCTGAGATTCAAAGTTTGTCTGAATCCAAAATCTGTGCTCTCTACATCACATCCAAGTCATCTCTTAAGGCTAACCACCACCCCCACCAGAGTTCCTAGTCTCTAACTCTCCATCCACTTGCCCAATGGTTCCCACTCTCTAACCTGCATAAATTGTAAGAGAGGAGCTTTTTAAAATGCATATTTCTGAGCTAAACACACAGAAATTCTGATTCTACAGGTTTAGAGTCACACGTAGTTATCTACATTTTAGCAAGAATCTAAGACTATGCTTTGAGAAAATAAAAACTACTTACTTTATCATCCATATTATTATAAACATTTTCCCCTGAAATGCAAATAGAATCAGGTCCATTTTCTTATTAAGCCTTTGATGGCTCTAATTTCTTACAAAATGAAATCCCATTTCCTGAGCCCCATGTATAGCACTTTCAGGTTGAGGTTACAGTTTTATTCGCTTCATCTCCTGCCCCTCCCTCACTTACCATCTACACTCCAGTCCTACTGAACCAAATGCTTACTCGTCTTTGACAAAGCCATGCCTTTTCATATCTTCCAGTCTTTGCGTGTGCTGTGGCCTTTATCCAGACAGCCTGGGTCTGTTTAAGTCCGGTTCCCTGCTGTGTCCGTCCTCCAAGTTTGCTGCTCCCGGTGATTCTTCAGCACTAAGCACTTCTTTCCATCTTGGATTTTTTTTAACGGTTATTTATTTTGTTGTTGTTATTGAGAATATACACAGCAAAGCATACACCAATTCAACAGTTTCTACATGTATAATTCAGTGACATTGATTACATTCTTCAAGTTGTGCAACAATTCTCACTCTCCTTTTCTGAACCGTTCCTCTCCCATTAACAGAAAATCACTGCCCCTAAGGTTCTTATCTAATCTTTCAAGTTGCTGTTGTCAATTTGACCCCATATAGCTAGTTCTTAAAAAAGCATGCTGTAGTGCACTTGTTTCTTCACTCAACCATCACTCACATATTCTTGGTGGTAGAAGCTGGTGATAATTCCTCTTCATATCTTCAGTCTTTAGCACAGTCCTTACACAAAGTAGGCTCTTACTAAATACTGACTGACTGAAGGATTGAATCAGTCAATTGAACTCTGACAGGTAATCCTAAAAGCTTAAAAATGCTGTAGAGTTATATGAACAATTTTTATCCACATTAATGAAGTATATAATCAACTATCTCAATCTTTTGGTATTTCATAGGCTCATATATTAGTTCTTAGAGGAAGAAAAGACTGTGGAGGTCATCTTATAGGATCTCATTTTACAAATAGGAAGATATAAACTTGAGGGAATTAAGTGACTTTCCCAAGTTTACTTAGCTAGTTCAATAGAGACTAAAAGCTTCTGTTTCCTTGGCCCAGTTCTCCTTTCCCAGCCCCGTAGTGCTTCTTTTTTCTTCCTTAGTTTATTAGGAATTAACATGTATTTGAGCACCTCTGTTCTGAGGCCCCCGGCCAGATGTGTTATCTCAGCATCGCATTTCTTCATTCCTTCTGTCATCAGCACTCGAGTACTCGACACACCAAGCACTGTGCCAGCTACAGAAATGCAAACATTAAGACAGGGTTCCTGACCCTAACAAGCTTAGAGTCTAAAAGAAAAGACAGATAAGTGTACAGTGATTAAAACATGGTGTCTCAAGTGTTTGCATTATCAGCCAAACCAAATAGGAATCCTTTGACATCGACAAAAGGCACTGTACTCCATGACATCCTTGGGACTAAACATGGAATGAACATTTCATGATAATATGTACAAAGGGCAAATATCATTGCTCCTTTCTTTGCCAAAGTTGTGATAAGAACCAATGTGTAGACTTGGAAAAAAAATAACAATGCAGCACACACTTGTAAAGGCTTTTCCTAAGTTACCTGTCAGAAACATACAAACAATATGCCTCTGAAGGGACCTTTTTATGTCTTCTGACTCCCATGGGAGCATGAAAATTGAGTCCTTTACAGACCATGGTCATTAATGCTGGAACGTGAAGAAAAGACACAGCAGACACAAAACCATGTAATCAACCTTTAATATCACATTTGTGGGCTAACTTGATTTACACATAAATTGAGTCTGTCTTGTTGTTGTTGTTAGGTGCCGTCAAGTTGGTTCTGACTCATAGAGATCTAATGTACAACAGAACAAAACAGTACCTGGTTCTGCACCATCCTTACAACAGTTGTTATGCGTGAGCCCATTGTTGCAGCCACTATGCCAACCCATCTCATTGAGGGTCTTCCTTTTTTTCATTGACCCTCTACTTTACCAAGCACGATGTCCCTCCTCCAAAGTATGTGAGACAAAGTCTCACCATTCTCACTTCTAAAGAGCATTCTGGCTATACTTCTTCGAAGACAGATTTGTTTGTTCTTTTGTAAGTCCATGATATATTCAATATTTTTCACCAACATCAAAATTCAAAGGCATTAATTCTTCTTCAGTCTTCCTTATGAGTCAGTCTTAGATTGTTTGAAATATCCTTGACTCAACTTTCTTTAATTCTCTGTTTTGAACCAAGTCTGAACTCAATACTCATTCATCTAAGAATATTTTGAGAGATACATGGCATTTCAATATTAATGCTGTTGTAACTCTAGATTGCCCTGTGACCAATATTCCCAATACGTTCATACTAGGGGAGGGTGAAGTCCTTCTCTTAGCTATGGCTCTTAGTTATATTTTATAATAACTATACAAAAGGAAAGACAACCTAACTCAAAATGAACCTTTTCATTAAATACCTCAGCTTAATAAAAAAGGAAGGCAGAAGAAGAATTGATGCATTTGAACTGTGCTGTTGGCAAAGAATATTGAAAAAATCAGCCTTAGAAGAAATACAGTTAGAATGTCCCTTAGAAACGAGGATGTCAAGATCTCTACTCGTTTACTTTGGGCACGTCATCAGGAAAGACCAATCGCTAGAAAAGGACGTCAAGGTTGGTAAAGTAGAGGACAAGCAAAATGAGGGAAACCCTCAATGAGGTGGGCTGAGACAATAGCTACAACAATGGACTCAAACATGTGAACAGTCATGAAGGTGGCACAGAACCCAACAACATTTCATTCTATTGTACTTTAAGGTCACCATGAGCTGGAGCCAACTTGAAGGCAATTAACAACATTTCAGTTTAATATTACGGACTCAGTTAAACTTAGAAGTGTTTATAGTTCACATTTCTAATTAGAATTTTCAACTACTTCAGAATATTAATTTTGTAAAATAAGCCTCCTGTGGAAATTGTTTAAGCTACTAGAAAAACTAATATCTGGTGTTCAACAGTAGGTAATGAGTACCATGACAGAGGAAAGTTCTGGGCCCTGTACCCAAGACGGTATCCTCACAGGGACCATGGTGGCCAGGGAGAACCTCCTGTAGGAGGGGTTACCTCAGATCAAACCCAAGATGAAGACAAGAAGGAAGGGCGTGCCTAGCAGAGTGAGCAATAGATACAAAGGCACAGAGGCTGGGACAGCTTGGTGCTTTTAGGGCCCAGGGAGAAACCTGGACTGCCTAGCACATAGGACCGCTACCATCCATCTGCCAGTTTGTTGTACTGTGGTGGCTTGCGTGTTGCTATGATGCTAGAAGATTTTCCACCAGTATATTTCAAATACCATCAGGGTCACCCATGGTGGACAGGTTTCAACAGAGCTTCCAGACTAAGACAGACTAGGAAGAAAGAACTAGTGATCTACTTCTGAAAATTAGCCAATGAAAATCTTGTGGATTACACAGAACATTGTCCCACTCACTTACTTTGGACATATCATCAGAAGGGATCAGTCACTGGAGAAGGACATCATATTTGGTGAGGTAGAGAGCCAAAGAGGGCGAGGGAGACCCTTAGTGAGATGGATTAGCACAGTGGCTGAAACAATGGATTCCAATGTGTTGGTGATTGTGGAGATGACACAGAACCAGGTTACGTTTAGTTCTGTCATACATAAGGTCACCATGAGTCGGAGCTGACTCAACGGCAGCTGTCTATCTATATAAATATATATCTAGAGTATAGAATGGAAGTTGTTGGGAGGGGGGATGTCAAGAAATGAAACTGTTTAGATAGACAGGGAATAGATGGTGAAGGTCTTGAACCTTCTGTGTATTAGAACTTTGCGTGTAACAAAGCAGAACTCCCACGGGAAGTTAGTCTCTACGCTAAAAAAAAAAAAAAGCTCCTGACCCAAGCCTTCAGATGAATTTTGACTAAAAACTGCAATGTAAGGATTTATATCTTAAAGATTTGCAAAATTCAGAAACGGATTTTTTTTTTTTTTGGCGGGGGGGGAGTGAAATTAATGGAGCAGTTTCAATAGTCAGCAATAAAAAAAGAAAAACAAACCCAGTGTCGTCGAGTCAACTCTGACTCATAAAAAGAAAAAAATAGCGACCCTATATATGTCCGCTGAAAAAGTGCCTCTGCTCTGTTTGATGGCGCCTGGCTACTACCACTGACCACTCTGACAGGGATCACAATAAACGGTTCCAACAGAAAGGAAGAAAGATGTAAAACAAAATTCAAATTCACACACAAAAAAACAGACTTACTGGTCTGACAGAGACTGAAGGAACCTCTGAGACTATGGCCCCTGGACACCCTGCTAACTCAGAACTGAAGCCACTCCCGAAGCCCACTTTTCAGCCAAAGATTTCACAGGCCTATAAAAGAAACAGTAACACACGTGAGGACTGTGCTTCGTAGTTCAGTCAAATATACAAGACCGAAAGGGCAACTCCTGCCCAAGAGAAAGAGAAGCAGGCAGAAAGGGGCAGGCAAACTGGATAAAGGGACAAACGGAGCCTGGGGTGGAAAGGGGGAGCGTCCTATCACATTGCAGGGATGGTAACTGATGTCACAAAATAATATGTGTATAAATTTTTGAATGAGAAACTAACTTGAGAAATAAATTTTCACCTAAAGAACAATAAAGTTAAAAAATAAAAATAGAAAACTGACTACCAGATATGCATGGAGACTATATAATGTGATAATCAAATGAAAATACAGTCAATGACTATATCCTCAGTTATTACTAAATGACCTCACGGACACTGCATGCTAAAGACAAAAAAAAAAAACAACAACTGGATATACAGCTAGATAAATAAATATCCCAGCCTCCAATATTTGAAAAAGAACACTCAGAATAAAAGTACTTTATTTATAATAAGGGAAAGGCCAGGCCCAAATGACATAGTAAATGTCACATTATTGAAGGAAAAAAATCATACTGAGAGTTGACCTTATCGACGCACAAATGATCAATTCCCCACGTCTGTGAAAGTCAAACGCATTAATAATTACCTGTGAATATCTCCTACATTTAAATAGTTCTAATTTCATGGGAATAAAAAGCTCAAAATTCTCATTTTATCTCTGTAATAAATTAGATTTTCTGTGTGACAACACTTATTTTATTGTAATTGTTATTCTTATTTTAGTCTCACATATTTTGCTATGTTCTATCTGATGCTCTGTCAAACCAGACTTCACCTAACAATATTATGCAAAGGTCTTTCTTATGGATTGAATCATGTCCCCCCAAAATATGTGCTCTAAATCCTAAAGCCCATACCTGTGGATGTGATCGCATTTGGGAATATGGTTTTCTTTGTTACATTAATGATGCCATATCAACGTAGGGTGCATGTTAAGCTAATCACATTTGAGATATAAAAGGGGTGATTAGGCAAGTAAGCACAGATGGCAGAAGAAAGATGCCATGCCACATTAAGATCCAAGAACCAAGGAACAGAAGCTGGAAAGGACAAGGACCTTCCCCCAGAGCTGACAGAGAGAAAGAAACTTTCCCCTAGAGCCAGCATCCTGAACTTGAACTTCTAGCCTCCTGAACTATGAGAAAAAAAATTTTTGTTCCTTAAAGCCACGGAGTTGTGGTATTTCTGTTAAAACAGCACTAAGAGACTGACAGACATGAACAGACAAATCACATGGCTTATAAGCACTTGTAAAGATTTTTCAGCCTTACTCATTGCCCGGAAACCCTGATGGAGTAGTGGTTAAGAGGTACGGCTGCTAACCAAAAGGTCAGCAGTTCAAATTCACCAGGTGCTCCTTGAAAACTATATGGGGCAGTTCTACTCTGTCCTATAGGGTTGCTATGAGTCAGAATCGACTCGATGGCAGCGGGTTTGGTTTGGTTTGGTTTACTAATTGCCCAGAGTAGGCCATACTACAATACTTGAGGGCACAGTTCTCAAGCTTTTGACATCAACTGCAAGTTTGGGGACTCCCAAAGCCATCCTCAGGCTCAATAATTCACTGGAAGAACCCACAGAACTCATTGAAAGCTGTTATACCCCAGGGTACAATTAATTACAGGGCAAGGATACAGATTAAATCAGCCAAAGAAAGAGATGGATAGGACAGAATCCTGGAGGGTTCCAGGTGTGAAGTTTCTGCTGGTCTCCCCATGGAGTCAGTTCATGTTACTCTCCTGGAATTAATGAGTGACAATGTGCACAGAGCATTGCCAGCCAAGGGAAGCTCACCTGAGCCCCAGTGTTGAGAGTTTTTATTGGTGCTCCATTATGCAAGTGTGGCTGGACGATTTCAGTCTCCAGATCAACTGACGAGTGATACGGAGTAGATCACACGGTTGGTCTACCTTGTGTAGCCAGAACCTACCCTAAGGCTCTCAGGTGTGGCCAGCTCCCACCATAAACAAAAACACTCTTGTTAGGTATGACATAAATTACCTTCCAGAAGTGAAGGCAGACCTCTCTTTGAGCAAGGCCAAATTCTTTACTCCACTTTCACAATTAAAACAAAACAAAACAAATAAAAATGAGAATACTATTTTTCCTCTTAGCAGATTGGCAAAGATAAAGGATTTGATAATATACATTCTTGGCAAGAGTGGGAAAAATAGGTAATCCTTCATATTAATAACATAAAACAAAGATTCAGAAATACAATTTAGGTCTACCTATCCAAATTTTTTATCCAAATGTAAAATGCATACACGTAGCTTAGCTTAGCTTTCAACAATGGATTATCTGATATAATAATAATAATAAAAAAAGCACAAACAGCAAAAGGCAAAATGAATAACTGGGACCTCATGAAAATTACAAAGTTTTGTTCATCAAAAAGACTTTACCAAAAAGCGAAAAGATGAGCTAGCTACTGAGAGAATATCTTCAGAAACTATATATCTGACAAGAATCTAATAACCAAAATATATATAAGACTTCAACAACTTAACAACAAAAAAGACAAATAACCCTACCATAAAATGGGCAAAGGACTTGAATAGACATTTCACCAAATGGTCACCAAATACATGAAAAAGACGCTCAGTGTCATTAGCCACCAGAAAGATTCAAATCAAAACCACAACGAGATACAACTTCACTCGCACTAGGATGACTAAGATTAAAAAAAAAAAAAAACAGAAAATAACAAATGTTGGTGAGGATGTGGGGAAATTGGAACCCTTATCCATTGCTGGTAGGAATGCAAAATGGTACAGCTGTTGTGAAAACAGTGTGGCAGTTCATCAAAAAACTATAAATAGAAGTACAATCAGCAATTTCACTCCAAGGAATACACCCAAAAGATTTGAAAGCAGAGACTCAAAGAGAGACTTATACACTAATGTTTATAACAGCACTATTTACAATAGCCAAAGGGTGGAAACAAGCTAAATGCTCATCAATAGATAAATGGATAAACAAAATGTGGTGCATACATACAATGGAATACTACTCAGCCAGTAGAAGAAATGAAGTCTTGATATACTCTACAGTATGGACATAAAAAGACAGGAAAAGGCAAATACATAGAGACAAAAGTTTGTTGGTGATTACCAGGGGTGGGAGGATGGGGAAAAGTGTGTGTGTGGGGGGGTGGGGAGCTAATGGTGATGGAAAAATCACATTGATTAATGAATGGTAGGGTTGCACAGCTAATTACTGTAATTGTCAGTAAGTTGTACACATGTAAAAAGTTGAATTGGCAAAAATTGTGTGATAGATAAATGTCATGAATTGAATAATATCCCCCCCAAAATGTGTGTATCAATTTGGTTAGGCCATGATTCCCAGTATTCTGTGGTTGTCCTTCATTTTGCAACTGTAATTTTATGTTAGAGAGAATCAGGGTGGGATTGTAACATCCTTGATCCAATGTAAAGGGAGTTTCCCCAGGGTGTGGCCTGCACCACCTTTTATCTCTCAACAGATAAAAGGACAGGGAAGCAAGCAGAGAGTTGGGAACCTCGTACCACCAAGAAATCAGTGCCAGGAGTAGAGAGCATCCTTTGGACCTGAGGTTCCTGCGCTGAGATGCTCCCAGAACAAGAGAAGATTGATGACAAGGACCTTCCTTCAGAACCGACAGAGAGCGAAAGCCTTCCCCTGGAGCTGGCAACCTGAATTTGGACTTGTAGCCTACTAGACAGTGAGCAAATAAATTTCTTTTTGTTAAATCCATCTACTTGTGGTAGCTCTGTTATAGCCACACAAGATGACTAAGACAATATATTTATAACAACCACCCCCCCCAAAAAAAACTGCCGAAGCTGATTTTTTTTTTTTACAACCAAACACTTCATGGGATTCAGTTCCTTGATTTGGAGGTTTAGAGTCATGGTTTAATAGAATATCTCAGTTAACTGGCTTAATAACGTGTTTAGTGCTTCTGTTCTACCTCCTAGTTCCTTGCATAGTGCCTGGGGTCTTAAAAGATTGCAAGTACCTGTCCAAGGTACAACAATTTATTCACCTGGGACAAAAGAGAAAGGAGAGTCAGGAATAGGAGGAGGATATGGAATGCATGGCTAATTGTCTCCATGAACACTGCCTCCATTGCCATGAGACCAGAAGAACTGGATGGTGTCTGGCTACCATTACTGAATATTTTGATCAAAGATTCCATAGAAGAATCCTGATCAAAAGGGGGAAAATGCAGAAAAGAATTTCAAATTCTTATGGACTTGAGACTTTCTGGAGCCATAGAGGGTGGATGAGCCCCTGAAACTACTGCTCTGAGATAATCCTTCAACCTTAAACCAAAATATCCCCTGAAGTCATCTTAACACCGAGCAATAGTTTAGCTTAACTGGTAAAAGGGTCTGCCTTGGGCATTATGCTCTTTTAAGAGCTATATGTATAGGATTAAATCTACAACAACAACTTGAAAGACTAGGTAGGAACCTTGGGGGGCAGTGAGTTTATGTTATAAGGAATAACTCAGAAAAGGAGGGTGAGAATAGTTGCACAGCTCAAAGAATGTAATTAATGTCACCAAATTGTGCAGTAGAAATGGTTGAATTGGTATATGTTTTGCTATGTATATTCTCAGCAACAACAAAATAAATAAAATTCAGAAAATAAAAAAAAGAAAACCCTATGAGCGCAGCTCTACTCTGAAGCACACGGGATGGCCATGAGTCAGAATTAACTCAAAGGTAATTTTTTTTTAATATTATTCCATTGTATGCATATGCACATTTTGTTTACCCATTTGTCTCTCAGTGGACTTCTGGGTTGCTTCCACCTTTTCACTGTTGCGAATAATGCTGCAATGAGCTTTAGTGCACAGGTATCTGTTTGAGGACCTGCTTTCAAGTCTTTTGGGTAGATTCCTAAGGGCGGTTTCCTCTTTAGCAAAAGAGGTACAAATCCTCCATCTCAGACTAGCCTGAGAGTCCCCGGAAGCATGGAGCTCAGTCAGACACTCCCCTGACATCCTCAGGACCCAGTCCAGCCCCCAGAAAGCCCTCTGCCTAGTTAGGGACACCCCAGCCCCTGGCCTGGCCCAGAGGCTCAGAGGCTCAGAGGAGAGGGCTGAATACCTATGGTGTGGCTAGAGAGCTTTGGGATGGAGTATGCTGAGACTCCTCCGAGGATCAGGGCTGCAGCTCCTCCTTTTGTGTCTGCAGCTCTGCCCTGGCCTCGGGTACCTACTGGAGCTAGAGGCCAGGAGGAGGCCTGGGGATGGGGGTTCCTGTGTCTCTGTCAGTCCTGGGTAGAGACAGGGTAGAAAGTCTGGCAAGGATGGATGAGTAATGGTGTTAGACTGGGTGCGGGTATTGGGTTTCTTGGGTTCAAATTCACATCTCAGTTTTCTCATCTCTAAACGGGGCATAATAATAATAAATGCATTGGGAGGAGAGTTAAGAGGACTGAAGGAGTTAACACACATGAACTGGGACCCAAGGTCCCTGGGACATGGGATTCAGCTTTTAAACCAGAAAGTCTTGGGCAAACAGGGACAAGGTGGCCACCCTATACATCAATCACTTAAAACAGTGTGTGGCAGGTGTATGCCCCAAAGAATTGAAGGCAGGTACTCGGCCAAGTACATTTACACTCATGTACACAGTAATGTTCATGGCAGCATTGTTCACAATGGCCAAAGAAAGGGTGGAAACAACGCAGGTGTCCATCAGCCGATAAACAAAGTGTGGTCCATCCATACAATGGAATGCTATTCAGCCATAAAAAGGGATGAAGTACTGATCCATGCCACAACATGGAGGAACCTTGAAAACATTATGTTGAGTGAAAGAAGCCAGACACAAAAGGACAAATATAGTATGATTCCATTCATATGAAATATTCAGAATAGGTAAGCTCATAGAGACAATGCAGATTGGCAGTTGCCAGGAGCAAAGCAGGGGATGGGGAGTGACTACCTTTTGGAATGATAAGAATGCTCTGGAAGTAGACGAGGTGGAAGGCTCATTAAAAAGTAGAAATGAAACACTATTGGCATTCAAAATGGGAGACAAGTATTTACTCATGCTTTGCTTATATCCTAAAAGGATTTAAGAAGAAAATATTACTTCTCCTGTGGAGGAATAAGAAAGGTTTCCATGAACTAAGGGGCAGTGGTAGTTCAGTGGTAGAATTCTCACATTCCATGTAGAAGACCCAGCCCTGGTTGCACAGTGGTTAAGAGCTCAAACTGTTAACCAAAAGGTTGGCAGTTCAAATCCACCAGCCGCTCCTTGGAAACCCTATGGAGCGGTTCTACTCTGTCCTATAAGGTCGCTATGACTTGGAATCGACTCAGCGACAATGGGTTTGGTTTTTGGTTTATGTGGGAGACCTGGGTTCAATTTCTAGCCAGTGCATCTCATGTGTAGTTACTCGTCTGTCAGTAGAGGCCTGCGTGTTGCTATGATGCTGAACAGGTTTCAGTGGAGCTTCCAGAATAGGACAGACTAGAAAAAGAAGCTTGGTAATCGACTTCTGAAAATCTGCCAATGACAGCCCTATGGATCACAACGGTTTGATCTGCAACTGACCATGGGGTTGGCAAAGGACTGGGCGGCATTTTGTTCTGTTGTGTTTGGGGTCACCAGGAGTCAGAGGCTGTCTCAACGGCAGCTAACTACAGTGACAACAACAAAAGTGGCATCTAACCTGGACTATATAACTCAGTACATCTACAGGTAAAAATTCTAGGGGTTGGGGTGATAGTAAAGAATTGTATTCAGATGGAGGACATGGTAAGAACAAAGGCGTCTAGAGAGGGAAGTCCGCTGGGCTCCCAGGCACAAAGGGTATGGACAGGGGATGGTCAACAGATTGGATATACAGCTGGGTTGTGACCAGCCTTGAATTCCAGGATTATATTTAATGTGGTGTTTGTTACAAAAAATGTTAATATAATAAATGTTGAAGCTCTTTATAAACTTTAAAGTATTCTAAATCCAGGAGTGAGGATGACTGGAACTGAAGAGGAGAGGATTAACCTTGCCAAGCTGACGGAAATAAACAGAAAGTCAGAACACTAGTACAAGGGGCCAGGAAGAGTGACTAAAAGGAGCTCTAGAGTCTTAGCCTCTGGAAACCAGAGCCCCTTTTCCGGTCCCCAAGATTTAGAGGGGCCTTCTGGCCTTCCTCTGACACACTCTACCTCCAAGGCATGTGCCCACCCAGAGCCACAGGCCACTTTCTAGAGATGCTCCTCTGGTCTGGGAGCCCAGCCTTCCCCACTCAAATGGCTCAGCCGGTTTCCAGGGCCTCTTACATCCCTTCCCCAGGGTGGACTATGCTAGGATGTGTGTTGGCTGGGGTGACAGGGATGGATTACCCAATAAGCAAGGTATGCACGGGCTTACTTGAGCTTACTTACTAATCTACAGTGCACACCATCAGTGTGAAATTGTGCACTACAGATCAGTCCAAGTAAACACAATTAAGCCCACACATACGTCGCTCACTGATTAACCCCTCCCTGGGTGTCCACACAAGTACGCAGGCTGTGCAAGATGAAGCCAGGCTGGGAAGTGAAGGGGCAGACTTTGCCCCAGGCTGAATGAGAGTGAAAGCAGTAGAAAGAAAGATGAGGGTCAGCTGTGAGTAGAAGAACATCCAGCTGTTTTTTTCTGACACACACCTGGTACTATACTTGCAAACAGTCTATCCACAAACCAGCTTAGTCCATAACTCAATTGCCTAGACACACAAAAAGCTTTGCTATGGCTACTAGACACTGTTAAGAAAGTGTTCTAGTTCCCATTATTATAAATTAAATTGTGTCCCTGCAAAATACATGTTGAAGTCCTAACTCCTGGGTCTGTGAATGTGATCCTGTTTGGAAATACAGGTTTTCTTTTGTTATGTTAATGAGGCCATAACAGGGTGAGGTGGGTCCTAAACCTAGTCCCTCTGATCAGTGTCTTGTAAAGGGAAGTACAGACACAGGGAGACAGACACACCGGAGGAAATGATGTGGGATAACAGAGGCAGATCCATCTACACCCCCAGAAATGCGAAGAATTGTCAAGAGTCACCCAAAACAAGGAGAGAGGCTCACAGAAGGAATCGACACAGCCAAGACCCTGAAATCAGACTTCTAGCCTCCAGAACAGTGAGAAAATTAAGTTCTGTTCCTTAAAGCCACCCACTTTGTGGTATTTTGTTCTGGCAGCCCCAGGAAGCAAGAACACCAGCTATGTCAGAAATCGATTGCATTGACCTTGACAAAGTCAAGAGAAAAAAGTCATTTCTTCTTTTAGGCAGAATTTTTTACCGTCCTGAAATGACTTTCATCACACACAGTAACTGTCCGCTCATAGTACCCGTTGCCTAAATGTAAAGACAAAAATTCATAAAAGCATCACATGTCATAAAGAGAGCTGAACTGATCTGATCAATAACTCACTACCGCGCATTACAAAATGACAAAGGCAAGCTACGTACCTCCTAGGAAAATTGCTAGGAGGGTGGCTAGACAGAAAAAAAAAAATTGGCATCTGCAGAAAGCAAGGATGGAGTAATAACCCAACTACTGATGATCTTGAATTAATTGTAATAAATTTTATTGAATAAAAAATATTTGCTAGAAATCTTTAGAGGAGCCATTCAGGATTAGTTTTTGTACCTACTTCTTTAGCAGATGATACCATGAGATTGAGAACAAAGTTCTTTCTATCATTTACATAAAATACTATTTGATTTAAAAATCACCTTCCTATCACTTTCTTCGAATCCCTGGGTGGTGCAGTTAGCACCTCAGCTGCTAACAAAAAGGTTGGCAGTTCCAGTTCACCCAGAGGCACCTCCAAAGAAAAGCCTGGTGATCTACTTCCGAAAAAGTCAGCCACTGAAAGCCCTATGGAGCACAGTTCTACTCTGACATATATGAGATCTCCATGAGTCCTAGTCAAATCGTTGGGAACTGGTGGTTATCCTCTTTTTATACTTCCCCTGCCCCCGCCACCCCAATCAGGCAGTGTTGCATAGGGGAAATAGCACTACTTTAAGAATTGAGAGTCCTGGGTCCTAATTCTAGGGACGCCACTGATGATCTCTGGGATCTTACTAGGTCATTGGCCTTTAATAGGCCTTATTTGCATTTGTAAAATAAGGGTCTTAGACCACATGGCATCTAAGGTTCCTTCTAGGGTCCCCTATCCTATTGTGGTCGAGTCAGTTCTGACTCATAGCCACCCTATAGGACAGAGTAGAACTGCCCCATAGGATTTCCAAGGAGCAGCTGGTGGATTTAAACTCCCAACATTTTGGTTAGCAGCCGTAGCTCTTAACCACTGCACCACCACGGTCTTCCAAAGTCAAGACTCCATAATTCTACCTTCAAGGTTATGCTGGCTTTCTCCAGGTTGAATGAGGTAAATCTAAGAAGATGAGTTTTATAGATTCACCTGGAGGGAAGAGATTTCCAACCTGTTACATGTTTCTCCCTTTCAGACAAATAAGCTGAACATTTTAATTCATTTATCTTTTTCTGAGAACTGTAGGGACTATGGACTATTACCGTTACCATTTTACAGCTGAACCCAGGTGGGTAAATGACAAATTCACATAGTGAGTGGCCAAGCTGAGACTCAAGCTCCTATCTCCTGGGCACCAGCCTGTGCTCTGACAGCCTGACCTCTGTTGCTCAGCCCCAGCTGGGTACCAACGTCTCTCGATGGGTCGTTGTGGCTCTGGTAAACGGCAACTTCTATTTTTGTAAAAGCCTAAGTCTCACAAGAATGTGGTTTGTATTAAAAAAAATGATATTTCTGGAGCTGGGTGTTGTCTTTAAGTGAAAATTTTAATATCTCATTTTGTAAGGTACTTTATAATCTTCTACATGTGCATTCCACCACCTGTCTGTCCATTTGTTGTGCTGTGGTGGCTTGTGGGTTGCTATGATGCTGGAAGCTATGACACTGGTATTTCAAACACCAGCAGGGTCACTCAAGGTGGACAGGTTTCCATGGAGCTTCCAGACTAAGACACACTAGGAAGAAAATCCTGGCAATATACTTTAAAAAACAAGCCAATGAAAACCCTATGGATCACAACAGAACATTGTCCTATATAGTGCTGGAAGATAAGCCTCCTAGATTGGAAGAAAACAGAGGGCTCAAGCATGCCAAGATCATGAGGATGGCATGGGGCCAGGCAGCACTTCATTCTGTTCTACATGGGGTCACCCTGTGTCAGGTAACCGACTCAAGGGTAACCAACAATAACATGTGCAGTATCTTTTCATCTCACAACACCACGGAAGGAACATTACCACACATTTATAAATAAGAATACTGAAGCTGAGTTTTGTTGACTTGCTTAACTTGAAGGTGCAGAAATGGGACCAATCTTAGGTCTTCCGAACCCAAGTTTAGTGTTCCAAACACATCACTACGGCAAGAGTGAATAATACCTGAAAACTGGCTTCAGATTTGCCGTTGAGGTTTATCTGCAGAATTGAGTCTTTTAGACTCACAGTTCAGTTTCTACTCTGAAACATGAACTCAGTCTTAAATGCTGCATTCCAAACATGCAAGCCATTTTAAATTTCAAGGTCCAATAGTTTTTGAAGTTGGATTCCAGCGAATTCTTTAAGGAATTTTTCTGTCAATTACTTTGAAAGTTCTGTTTAGAAAGGATTCTGTAATCACAGGTCTACAAACAAAACATTTATGAGCATCCAGCATGCCCATCAAGCTATGTTTTCTTTTTATGTTTCTCCCCACTGCACCCCCTCAGTCTAGGTTCCTATTGCCTCAGTGAAGGGCTGAGCTTTCTACTGTCACTATGAGAATGACTATGCACAAGGGGCTGAGGTAGACCATCTTCTCAAACAACAGCTGCGCTTTCTGCTCCAAACACTTCATGATTATTATATATGGCTGTGCCTCTAAGGGTTCAATGAACTTTTTGAAAAATATATACCACATTCAAATAATCTTTTTAGAGAACAAACCTGGCAACAGGAAATGTCAACATCATTAATCATATATTAAGTTTCATTAAAATTAAAACTTTGAAATAATTAGCTTCTGCTGCTTCCCAAAGTAGTAATTATAGACCGTCAGGGAGTGTTGCGCTCTCTCAAATTTCCTCCGTTAAACATTAAATGCTAAAGATAAAACATTATTTTTAAAATAACCTTTGGGTTTTTTTTTCTTTTATTTCTTTTCATTGTACTTTAGATTGAGGTTTACAGAGCAAATGAGCTTCTCATTAAATACTCAATACACATATTGTTTTGTGACATGGGTTGCCAACCCCCTGACACATCAATACTCTCCCCTTCTCGGCCTCGTAGCTTTGGGATTTTTACCTGTAAAAATATCAACAATACTTTCTAGGCTACTCAAATCTCTCATTATTCAAGAAATTTGAATTTTACTGGACTCAATGGTGAAATTAAAATGTTAATATATGTCATTTTCTGTCAGTAGAGCTCAGAAGCATCAAAAAAGTCTGTATTTCAGTGTATTCACAGACTTCTCTTTTCCATCATTTAAAATGAAGATTTTTTTTTATCTTCTATTCCCGTATTACTATTAAAAGTTATTTATTCAATGTGAGTTAAAAAAATTATGGTGTTAGATTATTCTATTTCAATTTAGCCATTCCTCGGCAGGATTCTTTTTCAAACTCATTTAAATATGATAGTCCTTAAATATACAATCTATAAACTTTAGCCTCTCCCCTTGTAATCCTCAATTATTCCCCAGAAGGGAGATATACCACAAAGGACTAATAAACTGATATAATTAACACATATTATCTCAATGAATAGTATTACTGCTGTAATTTATATGTTTTTACATGGGAATTATTGTACATTAAAAGAAGGCAATAAAAGCTGTTCAGTTGTTCAGCCCACATAATACCCTCCAAAGACACAAAGAGAGAAACACAAATGGGGTCCCTAGTTTTCAAGGGGTTTTTGATGTGGTAGGGGGGACAACAGAAAAATAGAAATACTGATAACACCAATAGAATGTCAAAGTTGACATTACAGAAATAAAATGCCTTTTATCTTTGAAAAGGACAAAGGAGTAAGAAAACCTCAGCCCAGGTCCCTGGGAGAATGATGCCCTTACAGTGAGTGCCAGTTTACCAGTTGCCATGGAGTCAATTCCAATTCCTGGAGACTCCATGTGCTGTCAGAGTAGAACTGTGCTCCAGAGGGTTCTCACTGGTTGATTTTTCAGAAGTAGATTGTGAGGCCTTTCTTCACAGGTGCCTCTTGGTAGATTCAAACCTCCAACCTTTGGATTAACAGCTGAGTGTGTTAACTGTCTGCACCACCCAGCGACTCCTGTATAATGAGTAGAGGCTCAGAGTAGGAAGAAATCAGCATGTCATGAGCATCTAACTCACATCAGGCAATATTCTAGGTGCTGTGCATTAACATCACATAGGGAGAGAAGGCCAGACTAGCTGGCACAAAAGAAGAGGAGATGAGGGAGCCAACGTGGTGCTATAGACAGAAGCATCATTCTGTCCCTCCACAGCAAAGACTGGAAAAACTAAGTAAAACAGAGACAAACGTTAATGCTGGAGACCTAAGTGTCAAATGAAGAGACAAAGAACTCAGCCAAGCACTAAACGGAATAAGAAACTGACAGAGAACAGAGAGTGAGGAGTGATATGAGCAGAAGTCCTCTATCAGCTAACATAGCACAGATTTGCCATATTGGACTCCTGGTGGAGAGGGGTGGACAGGGAGTATGGGAAAGAAGATTCACGGAGCTCTCAGCAGGAGACAGAGCACCCGGAAACCAGTGATACAAGCTTTCTCACCCCCCTCACTCTTCCTCCCCTCTCTCTTTTCTTTCCCATACCCAACCCAGCTCCACACATCACAAGCTACCCCCACCCCTCCCTCCCACCTACCTGCAACATGTGCTGAACATCACACCACTGAGCAGCATAGGCAAGGCCTACCAGAACCTGCCCTGCACTGACCTCCGAACCTCCTTGTCAGCCCCAGTCAGCCCCATTAGGTACTAAAAACAATCCATCCCAGGCCCTCTCCTTCAGCTGGACCTACTCTGCTGCACCATAGCTGAATGACTGGCCCTGCCCAGTGGACAAGGAGGTGAAAAATGTAGTACCTGCAGATAAGCAAACAACAAAGAATGCACAGCCCACCTGCTCAGACATAACCAAATAAAACAAAAGAGCGGGGTGAAACAAACAAATCTACAATCAATAAATGAAGAAAATAACTACTGAATGTCCCAAAGGCAGCAGACAATATCTAAACATATATATAGAAACAAACAAACAAACAAAAGGGACAGGATGGTTCCAATAGGCTTCCAAAATAAAACACCAGGTGATTTTCCAGTAGAACAAAAAGCACTGGAACTAACTGTAGGGAATTCAAATCTCTAATATTCAGAGCTATCTAAGAGCTGAAGCAAAAAGCAGACAAAAATGAGGAAAAAACAGTCAAATTCATGGAAAGGCAGACATATTCCTAGAAAATACAGACCAAAAAATGGAAGGATTCAGGAAAATAATACAAGAACAAAATGTCAAAAGAAATTCATAACTAGAAATCATACAAGAACAACAATTGGAAAGCTAAAAGATGAAGAAGATTTCAGAAATGGACAATGACATAAAAGGTTTGAGGAGCAGGTTTGAAAAAATGGAAGACAGGATCAGAGAAACTGAAGACAAATTCCTGGATACTATTTTGTTTGAGGAAAAATCAGAAAAAAGAATGAAGAAACCTTGAGAATGATGTGGAATCCAATCGAAATAAAAAATTTGCAAGTGATCTGAGTTCCAGAACATGGGAAGAAAACAGAAAACACAGAGAGGATCATTAAAGAATTGCTGAAAGAAAACTTCCCTAATATGAAAGATGAAAAGCTGGCCATCCAAAAAGCTCAATGAACCCCATATAGGATAGATCTCAAAAGAAAATCACCAAGGCATATCATAATCACACTTGATAAAAACAAAGAAAGAATCCTGAAAGCAGCTTGAGAGAAACAAAAAGTCACATACAGAGGGGAAACGATAAGACTAAGCTTTGATGACTCCACAGAAACCATGCAGGCAAGAAGACAATGGGAACCTTGAAAGAAAAAATTGCCAGCCAAGAATAATATATCCTGAAAAACTCTCGTTCAAACATGATGGTGAAATTAGGACATTTCCAGATAAACAGAAATTAAGAGAATAGCTAAAAACCAAACCAAACTTAAAAGAATTATTAAAGGGAGTCCTTCAGTTTGAGAACAAACAACATCAGACTACAGCCTAAATCTAGGATGCAAGATCGCACCAGCCAGATACCAACCTAAGTCTGTTCAAAACCTAAAGATTTACAATAGAGGACTGGAGAGGTTAGTCTGTAAATGAAAACGACATCATTTAAATCAAAGATGTAACCAAAAACACAATGGAATACTACATAACGATAAAGAACAATGATGAATCTGTGAAGCATCTCACAACATGGATGAATTCGGAGGGTATTATGTTGGAATTGACTAAATGGCACTGGGTCTGGGTATGTTGAGTGAAATAAGTGAACCACAAAAGGACAAATACTGTATGAGACCACTATTATAAAAACTCATGAAAAGATTTACACACAGAAAGAAGCAATTTTTGATGATTACAAGGAAGGGGAGTGGTGGGGAGAGAAAAACACTAAATAGACAATAGATAAGTGGTAACTTTGGTGAAGGATAAGACATTATACAATACTGGGGAAGTCAGCACAACTGAACCAAGACAAAGTCATAGAAGCTTCATAGATACATCCAAACTCCCTGAAAGATCAAATTACTGGGCTGAGGGCTGGGGACCATAGCCTCAGGGGACATCTAGCTCAATTGGCATAATATTGTTTATAAAGAAAATGTTCTACATCTTCCTTTGGTGAGCAGCATCTGGGGTCTTAAAAGCTTGTGAGTGGCCATCTAAGATATTCCACTGGTTCACCCTTCTGGGGCAAGGAAGAATGAAGAAAACCAAAGACATAAGAGAAAGTTTTGTCCAAAGGATTAATGGACTACAACTACCACAGCCTCCACCTGACTGAGCCCAGAATACCCAGATGGTGCCTGGCTACCACCACTGACTCCTCTAACAGGGATTACAATGGAGGGTCATGGACAGAGCTGGAGAAAAATGTAGACCAAAATTCTAACTCACAAAAAAAGACCAGACTTAGTGGTCTGACAGACTGGAGAAACCCTAAGACTATGCCCCCCAGACACTGTTTTAACTCAGTATCAAAGTCACTCTGTTACTGGAATAAGGTTCTTGCCTCTCACTGGTCAAGAATGAGCAGGTAAGGCACGTAGAGTTTTCCAGATGAGCAAAGCTTTATTGAAGAGGCTTGCAAGCAGAGACGAGGAGGGCCTAGAGCAACACTTACCCTCATCTCACAGAACAAAAGACGGGCCTGAGTTTTTAAAAGTTCTTGGGAGGGAAAAGATTCATGTTTATTCATAGGCACAGGTGGGGATATGTTAACTAAGGTGCATGTGCAGCAGCTTTCCAAGATGGCTACTGTCCTGGAGGCCTCTGGGATTTGTAGCAGGACTTATTATGGGGTGTTGCACCTGCGCAGTCTCTCGCTCCCTGGGTTCGATTCCCCGGCTGGGGCTACAGCCCCTCACTGCCCCTGGTGGAAGGTCACACAGCGGTCACAGGAGGATGTTCTGTACATGTCCCTGGGGCTGGTTTTCTCCAGCTGCTTCTGAACCAAACCAAACCCAGTGCTGTCGAGTCAATTTCGACTCATAGTGACCCTATAGGACAGAGTAGAATTGCCCCATAGAGTTTCCAAGGAGCGCCTGGCGGATTCAAACTGCCAACCTTTTGGTTAGCAGCCGTAGCACTTAACCACTATACCACCAGGGTTTCCCTGCTTCTGAAAGGCAACTTTAAAGAAGTTTGTGGGCTATTTTTAGATACCCTGACCCATTGTTCTGGGGAATGGCTTTGTTTCTGCACCTGGCCCATTTCTTGTTGCTTTGTTTGCAGATTTTGGGTCCCCTCTGTTCCCTGTCTTACTAAGTCTCTAGGTTCCACACTCAACCCTCTATTACCTCCCTGATAGTATAGTCTATCTCTTTTTTACTTGCTTCTCCTCTAACCACACCAGTCTCTTCGCTATTTCTCAAAAAGGCACTGTCTGATCTTAGGGGCTTTGCTCCCTGTCTTAACTCCTGAGTTTTACCCTTCAGCCAAAGATTAGACAAACAATAATACACATAGCTCAACCACGTAAATAGACTAAATGGGCACACCAGCCCAGGGGCAAGGACATGAAGGCAGGAGGGGACAGGAAAGCTGGACAAATGGAAATGGGAAACCCAAGGTCAAGAAGGGGAGAGTTTGACATGTCACGGGGTTGGTAACCAATGTCAGAAAACAATATGTGTATTAATTATTTAAAGAGAAACTAATTTGCTCTGTTAACCTTCATCTAAAGCACAATTAAAAAAAATAGAGTGAATGGTAAAATGAAGAATCCCGGGGTGAGGGTACAGACTGGAAAAGCGCTGCCACTCTAAAACCAAGAGACAGGGATCTCCCTTCAGGTACGCAAACACCTGACTTTAGGGTTTGAGATGACTCTGCTATCTTCCATTTGTATGACCTTGTTGTCTTCTCCCCACAAAATGCTGTATTAAAACCTGCTTCACTCAAAAAAAAGGAGAGAAAAGAAACTTCACACTTCAAACTTTCAAGAATGCTACAGAATTATAATTAGTAGTACTGGTGAATCACAAAATAGCCAAACCACAGGATGTGAGTAATCTAATTGTCCAGTGCTGCCCAGCACCTCCTGAAATATAACAGGAACGAGGGAACTCGCTTTCCACCCACTGAGGTAGCCAAGTGACATGGAAGTTTAAATGAACGGGAACTGAGCCAGCAATAAAAACACTCTGGGAAATGATGAAGAGAGTACAAAGAAACCCAGGACAAAGAGACAAAGAAATAGGTCAATGTCATTTACTGAGGTCAAAAGATCTTGTTTTTGGGCATGACAGTTGAGGCTGGCTAAAAGGCACCAAGGAAGATGGATTTGGGGCACTTGGTATTTTTCACACGGGGATTACAATAATTAAGAATATCATTTTACTCTTAGAACAGTATCATAGCAGCAAAATAATACAAGGGGGAAAAGAATCAAAATAAGTTAGGAAAAAAATCACAAACAGGATACATTAATAGAGAGATAAAGTTTTTAGAAAGATACATGTAGAAGTTGGGGAAACTGAGTGCGCGATATGATTCAGAGGTGGAATCTATGGGAGGGTGGAAAGGTAGGGAGGATAGTAGAAATAAGGTGGATTAAAGTAATATATTTAGAAAAGAGTGTGTACAGGATGAGATACTGGCGCGAGGATGTCAAAACAGTGAGAAGACACTGACAGATGGTGGATACGATCTCAGCAAAAGTTGAGCTGAATAAGCCGCATTCTTTATGATAATGATATTACAAGGGGAAAAGCATGAAGAGAAAACTGTATGGAAGCAAAGCAAATATAACTAGGAATTAGAAGATGAGCATCAATAGTTTTTTTTAAATCATGTGATCTAGTTAGCACCACCTGTAGGTAAAGTCTACAGGGCGTCTGTAGGTTTCCAGTTCCAGGTGCTTTGAGTCAGCTAGACTCATGGCAACGCCGGGTGTGTCAGATAGAACCGTGCTCCACAGGCTCTTGAGTGCCTGATTTTTTGGAATGAGATCACCAGGCCTTTCTTCAGAGGAATCTCTGGTTATCAGCTGGGCCTGTTAACTATTTTCATCACCCAGGAACTCCCTGGAGAGGTTACCATAAAAAAAACCAAATCCATTGCCGTCAATTCCAGCTCATAGGATGAGGTCATAAGGGGAAGAATCTGCATTTTGTATGAAATTGAAAAACGAAACCTGATGCCCTCAAGTCGATTTCGACTAATAGTGACCTTGTAGGACAGGGTAGAACTGCCCCATGGGGTTTCCTAGGCTGTAATCTTTACAAAAGCAGACTGCCACATCTGTCTCTCATGGAATGGCTGGTGGGCTCAAACTACTGACCTTTCCATTAGCAGCCTGAGCACTTAACCACTGCTCCACCAGGGCACCTTGCATTTTGTATTCCACTGCCTTAGAGCTGATTCTGACTCATAGTGATTCCATAGGGTTCTGAGGCTGTACGGAAAGAGACTACCACTCTTTCTCCCCTGGAGCTGCTCGTGGTTTCAAACCACTGACCTCTTGGTTAGCAGTCTATTGCTTTAATGACTGTGCCACCAGGGTATACCAAAGCCAAACCCATTGCCATTAAGTTGATTCCAACTCATAGTGACCTTATAGGACACAGTAGAACTGCCCCATAGGGTTTCAGAGGAGCAGCTGGTGGATTTGAACCGCTGATCTTTTGGTTAGCAGCTGAGTTCTTAAACACTACATCACCAGGGCTCCCACCAGTGTATGTCGTTGTTGTTAGGTGCCGTCAAGTTGGATCAGACTCTTAGCAACCCTATCTACGTTAAATGGAACGAAACACTGCAAGCTCCCGTGCCATCTTCACATTCATTGTAATGTTTGATCCCATTGTTGCAACCACCGTGTCAATCCATCTCATTGAGGGTCTTCCTCTTTTTCGTTGACCCTCTAATTTACCAAGCATGATGTCCTTCTCCAGGGACTTGTCCCTCCTGTTAACATGTCCAAAGCTTGTGACATGCGGTCTTGCCATCCTTGCTTCTAAGGGGCATTCTGGCTGTATTTCTTCCAAAACAGATTTGTTTGTTCTTTTGGCAGTCCATGGTATATTCAATATTCTGTGCCAACACCACAATTCAAAGGTGTCAATTCTTCTTTGGTCTTCATTATTCATCATCCAGGTTTCGCATGCATATGAAGTGACTGAAAACACCATGGCTTGGATCAACTGGACCTTAGTCTTCAAGGTAACATCTTTGCTTTTTAACACTTTAAAGAGGTTTTTTGCAGCAGACTTGCCCAATGCAATAAGTCCTTTGATTTCTTGACTGCTGCTTCCACGGGTTTTGATTGTGGATCCAAGTAAAATGAAATCCTTGACAACTTCAATCTTTTCTCTGTTTATCAAGCTGTTGCTTATTGGTCTGGTTGTAGGGATTTTTATCTTCTTCCGTACTGAAGGCTGTAGTCTTTGATCTTCATCAGTAAGTGCTTCAAGTCCTCTTCACTTTCATCAAGCAAGATTGTATCATCTGCATACAGCAGGTTGTTAATGAGTCTTCCTCCAATCCTGATGCCCCGTTCTTCTTCATATAGTCCAGCTTCTCGGATTATTTGCTTAGCAATAATCCGAGTAAGTATGGTGAAAGGATATAATCCTGATGCACACCTTTCTTGACTTTAAACCACGCAGTATCCCCTTGTTCTGTTTGAATGACTGCCTCTTGATCTATGTACAGGTTCCTCACGAGCACAATTAAGTGTTTGGGAATTCCCATTCTTTAAAATGTTATCTATAATTTGTTACGATCCACAGTCGAATGCCTCTGCACAGTCAATAACACATAGGTAAACCTCTTTCTGGTATTCTCTGCTTTCAGCCAGGATCCGTCTGACATCAGCAATGTTATCCCTGGTTGCATGTCTCTTCTGAAACCAGCTTGAATTTCTGGCAGGTCCCCATTGATATACTACCGCAGCCACTTTTGAATGATCTTCAGCAAAATTTTACTGGCATGTGTTATTAATGATATTATTTGATAATTTCCACATTCTGTTGGATCACCTTTCTTGGGAACCAGCATAAATATGGATCTCTTTCAGTCTGTTGGCTAGATAGCTGTCTTCCAAATTTCTTGGCATAGATAAGTGAGCACTTCCAGTGATGCATTTGTTTGTTTAAATATCTCAATTGGTATTCCATCAATTCCTGGAGTCTTGCTTTTCACCAATGCCTTCAGTGCAGCTTGGACTTCTTCCTTTGGTGCCATCAGTTCCTGATCATATGGTACTTCCTGAAATGGTTGAACGTAGAGCAATTATTTTTTGTATAGTGTCTCTGTGTATTCCTTCATCTTCTTTTGATGTTTCCTGCATCGTTTCATATCTTCCCTGTAGAATCCTTCAATATTGCAATTCAAGGCCTGAATTTTTCCTTCAGTTCTTTCAGCTTGAGAAATGCCAAGTGTGTTCTTCTCTCTTGGTTATCTATCTCCAGGTCTCTGCACGTGTCATTACAATACTTTACTTTGTCTTCTTGAGCCAACCTTTGAAATCTTCTTTTCACCTCTTTTACGTCACCATTTTTTCCTTTTGCTTTAGCTACTTGACTTTCAAGAGCAACTTTCAGAGTCTCTTCTGACATCCATTTGGGTCTTTTCTTTCTTTCCAGTCTATTTAATGACCTTTTGCTTTCTTCATGTATGACGTCCTTGATGTCATTCCACAGCTCGTCTGGTCTTCGTCATTAGTGTTCAGTCCATCAAATCTATTCTTGATGGTCTCTAAATTCAGGTGGGATATAATCAAGGTCATAGTTTGGCTCTCATAGACTTGTTCTAATTTTCTTCAGATTCAACTTGAACTTGCATGTGAGCAATTGATGGTCTGTTCTGAAGCCGGCCCCTTGCCTTGTGCTGATTGATATTTTCCATTGTCTTTTTCCACAAATGTAGTGAATTTGATTCCTGTGTATTCCATCTGGCGATGTCCATGTATATAGTCACCATTTATGTTGGTGAAAAAAGGTATTTACAATGAAGAAGTCACTGGTCTTGCAAAATTCAATCATGCAATCTCCGGGATTGTTTCTATCACCAAAGCTATATTTTCCAACTACCGATCCTTCTTCTTTGTTTCCAACTTTAGCATTCCAATCACAGGTAATTATCAATGCAACCTGATTGCATGTTTGATCAATCCCAGACTGCAGAAGTTGGTAAAAATCTTCAATCTCTTCATCTTTGGCCTTAATGGTTGGTGCATAAATTTGAATAATAATCATATTAACTGGTCTTCTTTGTAGGCATGTGGATATTATCCTACCACTGACAGCATTGTACTTCAGGGTAGATCTTGAAATGTTCTTTTTGACAATGAATGCAACATTATTCCTCTTCAAGTTGTCATTCCCGGCATAGTAGACCATATTATTGTCCAATTAAAAATGGCCAATACCAGTCATTTCAGCTCACTGATGCCTAGGATATGGATCTTTATGTGTCCCATTTCATTTTTTGATGATTTCCATTTTTCCTAGATTCATGCTTTGTACATTCCAGGTTCCAATTATTAATGGATATTTGAAGCTGTTTCTTCTCATTTTGAGTCATGCCACATTAGCAAATGAAGATCCCGAAAGCTTTATTCCATTCACGTCATTAAGGTCGACTCTCCTCTGGGGAGGCAGCTCTTCCCCAGTCATATTTTGAGTACCTTCCAACCTGAGGGGCTCATCTTCTGGCACTATATCAGACAATGTTGTGCTGTTTTTCATAAGGTTTTCACTGGTTAATATTTTTCAGATGTAGACCACAGGCTCCTTCTCCCAGTCTTAGTCTGGAAGCTCAGCTGAGACCTGTCTGCCATGGGTCACTTTGCTGGGATTTGAATACCAGTGGCATAGCTTCCACCATTACAGTAACATGCAAGCCCCCACAGTACAACAAAGTGACAGACATGTGGAGGCACCAGGGTATACAAAGACTAGCATGCTAGAGAGCTTCTGTAGACCCATGGTTTTTCCTACTGGCCTAAAACAGCACCAGTATACTCAGTGGGTGGAAGTTCATCTTCAAATCACCTCTCCTCTTTTACTGGGAGTATCATTGCCAGGTAGCGCAGTGGTTAAGAGCTCAGGCTGCTAACCAAAAGGTTGGCAGTTTGAATCCACCAGCCACTCCTTGGAGAGCCTACCGGGCAGTTCTACTCTGTCCTATAGGGTTGTTATTAGTCGGAATTGACTTGATGGCAATGGGTTTGGTTTTTATCACTGCCAGTAGGAACTTAGGACTGAAAAATAATGAAGCTCACTCTGCTATACAGGGTGTTGGAGGATTGAGTCAATTGCTGAAGTTGGCCCAAGGGCAAGGATAGGTGGAACCCAGAATCAATCAGTTTAAGAACTGGCAGTGTGGCTGAGGCAAAAAATCCAAGGAGGCAGGTAAGACCTCAGGATGCTGCTGGAAGCATCATGGAGGCAACTAATCATGGTACATAGCAACAGGTAAGAAGAAAATTAAAAGAAAAGGGGCAGATAATAATGCAAGAGTTTAGAGAACTGAAGACTAAAATCAGGATTGAGGAATAGGAAGAATAACCCAGAAACCCAGTGCCGTCAAGTCGATTCCGACTCATAGTGACCCTATAGGACAGAGTAGAACTGTCTCAAAGAGTTTCCAAGGAGCACCTGGTGGATTTGAACTGCTGACCCTTGGGTTAGCAGCCGTAGCACTTAACTCTACAGGAAGCTATAAATAGAGAAGGAGGATTTTCAGGCTCTTCTGGGAGAGAACTAACATTTATATATTGTTTGAGTTTCCTAATACTTTGCTAGGGATTTATACAATTTACTGAATCCTCATGAAACCCTGTGAAATGGATTTTTTAATCTACCATTTTTAAGGGAAACAAAAATAAAATAGTCTTAGTAACCCACTGGGGAGGAGAGGAGTCCAGGCCACGTTTGCCCTTATCACTATGTCAGGCTGCTCCCCAAATCCCCTCTGCTATTTACATTGAGGTTCTAACCACAGTGTATTGCCATGGCCTGGCTCATGAACTGGGCTGTAACTCCTTGTTCCATGTCTGTGAGTGGTACAAATGGTAAACGCCCTCAGCTGCTAACCGAAAGGTTAGAGGTTCACATCCACCCAAAGGCACCTTGGAAGAAAAGCCTAGAGATCTACTTCTGAAAAATAAGTCATTGAAAATCCTATGGAGCACAGTTCTACTTGGACACACGTGGGGTCTCCATGAATATGAGTCGACTGCAGCAATTGGTTTTTTTTGTTTTGTTTTATTTTAACTCTTGTTCAGTCCGTTGGTGCTCAGCAAATAGGCAACAAATTTATTCATTAAATTAGTATCTTGCTCAGGTTTACAGAGTCAGTAAGTGGTAGAGTAGAGGGTTGAATACACATCTTTCTGATTTCAAAGTCCATGGTTTTTCACTACATTAGGCAAACTTGGAAAAGGAGTAGTTTGTTGGCTGGTGACAGGTGGAGTGGGCATTAGATCTATTGTTTTGAGGTGGTTAAAAATGGTAAGGCTAGGGTATTGGGAAGTAAGTTTGGAGTCACTAAGGATGATGGCAAGGGATGGGACTGATTGTTGAGAGATCTGTAGTCAGCACAGAAGGAGGTGGAAGAGAGTCCTGGAATTTAGGAGATGATGTCTATGATGATAAGGGTGGAGGGGGTTGTAAATGACAAAAAAAAAAAAAAAGTCATCAAATTAAAATGAGAATGATCCAGAGATGATGGCGGAACAATGGTCTGAGAAATGGATTGCTGTTGTAAGAACACAGTCCTATGAGCTGGAGAGAGGAAAAGCAGCAGAGGCTTCCTTTGGACAAGATTAAGCTAAAGCCAGGTACCAGTTACAGGGCAGACATACAAGAGGCACTTATTGAAATAGCTGAGAACGTAGGAAAACAGAAATGCAGAAGAGAGAGGAAGAGGCTGCAGAAGAGAGGAAAGATCCTGAGAGGACTAAAAGTTCTGGAATAGATGGCTGGATATAGGAGTGACATCTAGTAACCAGGGTGTCGATTCTAACTCCCCAGAGAAAAGGAAGCAGAAGAGTAGGTAAGGTTCTAAATGGAGGGGAAGGCAGTGTGCCGTCATCAGAATTTAGCTACTGATTGAAATGGAAGAAATAACTAGATCCAAATTCCAGTTGTAGGAGTTAAAAGTAAAAATGAGATCGAATCACATTTTCCTCCAAGTGAAAAGAAGCGTAATTCTAAGGGTCCCTCATTTTCGTTTAAAAACCACTATCGCCTGGTAATTTGTGGTGAAATGTGCTGCGTATTTTGTCTTAAGGAAGTTGCTATCATTCTAACCTCCACAAAATTGCTTTCTAGGTGCTGGGTTTTGACATATAAAGTACCCAGCAGCCTTCAGTATCAGGTGAGGTGAGAGAGAGGGGCAGAGCATTTCCACTCAATAAATCCAGGTCCTTGGCCCCTTACCCACAGAGTGTTTATATTTGACAAGGGACAGGATTAACACAAGGTGCGGATGGAGTACTGGGGGAAGATGATGACAGTCTACTCTTGTTTATTGCTTTTCCTATAATTCAAACACAATTTTTCTCCCAATTTCAGTCTGGGAAGTAAATATACTTATGAAGCACTTTTTCTAACACAAAGGGATAAAATTTAAATACTGATTTCTCTCTTGTATGCTCTGTTCTGTATAAAACTGTTGCTTGGTAACTGGAATATGATGTATCATGGGTTAAAAGAAAAAACAAAACAAAGCCTATTGTCTTTTCTGGATATTTTCTGTCTAGAACATTCACCTTCAAGGTACATATTCAGGATAAAAACTCACATATGCTTTACCAGGTAGTTGTTGATTTTAAGCTGAAAATGAGGAGCACTTATACTAATGATTTTTACCGAAAAAAGATACAATTTAAACCCATTATAAACTCTAATTCATAATTGCTATTTAATTGTGTGGTCACCTTCAGCTTTGCAAGCAATGCATATGTAAAAACAGGCTTCTTACCTATTTGACCCTTCTTGGTACTTTTATACACACACACACACACACACTCACACTCACACTCACACTCACACCCTGAAAAAAAAGAGGGAGCACAGAAAAGAGTTGGATAAGGAGATTTATGGAGTTAAAACCATGCAGTGATGGCTAAGCCACTCAGAGGAATGGCAACAGAGAAATGGAATTTAATGTAACCAAAGAGACATACTAGAGAAATATAACACCAAAGTGGTTGCAATTTCTAGATGAAAAACAAATTGGGGCATATTTGAGTGACCCATGTCTTCTGATATATATGTTTATTTCATTCATTTAATTCCTAATCTTACTTCGGAATTTTTCCTGAGATGTGCGTTTAACGTCCATTTGACGCAACAACCAGCACAGCGTTCTTTGTCCATTGGGGCACCCATTTTTGTCAGGCTCATCATGAAACAAACAAACACCTCATACACAGGAGACTCCTGAAATGCAGGCTGGTATGAAATTTCATTTTGTCTACCACCCCTCTGCATAGAATATGCCCAAATTGTAAGGTAAGCTAACTCATTACTCATATTTCTTCCCTTGGTCTGAAATTAAGAGCATCAGCGGACAGATAGTTATGCCTCAGCTGAACCCATGGGGGAACTGGATGATCACGTGATTATGGCATTTTTCTCCCAGCTAGTGCTGGCCCTTTTGGATTTTCTCACCCACCCCCTGAAAGAGAATTTTTGTTTGTTACCTCTTACCGACATTTATTTTGACAATTTTTTTCTGAGAGTCCATCCTCATCCTCTCCCACGATGTCCACAGCTGAAAATATCAACGCAACCAGAATGGCGAAGCAGCACACCAGTGCAAAGATCACGATGCACCTCTGCTGAGACTGGAAGAGATAAAGAAGGTAAAGAAAAGTCAGTGGCGCAGCTTTCGTCGAGGAAACTCAAGATTTGACAGCTCTTCAAAATTCCATGTAAAATCCTTTGGGATACGATTACTTTCATCACTGTCAGAGAAGACTGTTCTCTGGGTGAAAATGTACAAGATCTTTAAGCTTATTCTTCAACACAGCCTTCACATTCCTACTAAATATGGTAGAACCTGTTAACTAATTCAAGTGTAATACCAAGACTTCCGAACTAGGTTGCTCTTCTTCTTCCTAGTCAAGAGCGGTCCAGAAGAGATCACTAAGCATCCATTATTTCAAATTAAAAGTGAAACACCGGGTTGCTCAATAATTGTTCTGTCCCTTATCATTGCCACCACCTTCCAACCTCAACGCAAATTGTACTCAAACTGTTTATCCTCTTGCATTGCATCTCTTGTCTTGCTCTAAGATGTATATGGTGATGGTTTCTGAGCAGCTGCCCCTGGGTCTTCGACATGAGTTCTGTATTTTGATCAGCTTCTCTAGGGGGTTAGCAGAGAGATGAATCTAAATAAGAGCTACTTAGCTGACACAGTTCATTTCAAAACACTGAACACGAACATAGTGAACATTCATACTCTTGATATGACTTACAGTTAGAAACACATGTCTAAGGTTTAGATGGTCAAAGTCACTCATGTCCTTATCTTTAGGCCCATGTGTTATAATTTGGGACATCCCTATCTCTAGGGGTTCATGGCCAAAGGTGGCAGGAGACAAAGCCATGATTCTTAGGCAGGAGCCATGGGTACTGGGACAGTTTTGCTTGCTTTCCCTCTATTAGATAAATCCGGGTGGGGAAAAGAGGAGAAAGGGCAAAAACAAAAGGTTTAAGTACAGCTTCCAGGGGTTATTTAAAGACCGGGGGAGGGGTGATCTTTGACTAGGCAGACAGGTTATACTTTAGTGATGGGAGATACACAGATACTCTAACGTGCATATATATATATGTGCATGTATATAAACCAAAAATCAAGCCTTTTGCTGTCAAGTTGACTGCGACTCATAGCAGCTCTATAGAACAGAGTAGAACCACCCCATAAGGTTTCCAAAGAGTGGCTGGTACAGTCAAACTGCCAACCTCTTGGTTAGCAGCCATAGCTCTTAACCACTGCACCACCAGGGCTCTATCTCTCTGACTACACACACACACACACACACACACACACGTGCACACACACACACACACACTTAGGCTAACCAAAAAGTTGGAGTTTTGAGTTCACCCAGAGGCACCTCAGAAGAAAAGCCTGGTGATCTACTTCTGAAAAACAAATAAAATCAGCCATTGAAAACTCCATGGAGTACAGTTCTACTCTGACACACATGGGGTCACCATGATTCAGAACTGATTCAATGGCAACTGGTTTTATTTACATATATATTTATATACACATCCATATACACAAATACATACATACAATTCAGGCTTTGTTGAAACCTGCTGGCTCTGCCTCCTCCTACCATTCTCCTGCCTTTTATCACTATAGCCACATGATCTCCACAGAGCCCAGGGTACTTCCCAGAGCTCAGAACACAGTTCATCCAGAGGCGGCCTCAGATTACAGATTACAGAGAAAGGTGTATGTAGTAAAGTCAAAGGAATCAACAGTGTTTCTGTGATCAAATGGCTGCTTCTTTTCGTGTTTTCTAATTCTCCCTCAGGACTCATCTCCCATGAGAACCTCATTCTAAGCCCATTCCTGCCTGTCCTATGGTCTTCTTTTACTCGGTACTTAAAGATGAAGCGGGTAAAGGCAAAGGAAGATGCAACCATTGCTCTGTTAGCAATTAGCTAGACCTTGGTTAGCTTTAACACATGGATTATGATTTATTCTTTCTATCTCCCAGCACCCAGCACAATGCCTAACAAATAGAAGGTAGTCAATAAATAATTATTGTTTAAACCAATGAAAAATGAATATCAAATGGCATACTCCCAAGAGGCAGAGCCCTTATGAGGAGTCACATAAGAAGTTTCTCTTAAGGCTCTGTTGTGATCTTCCTGGTAATTGGTTTGTTGCCATGGTTTGGTGATTACAAGTCTGTAATTCACTGTTGTGTACTTTCTCCCGGAACGAGAAGGATTTTCATGGGCAGTGTTCAGCCACTATATAAACTCTGTAGAATGAATTATGCACTCATCTTGCCCATTTATTTTCCATTCATTCCCAATTCCTCACTGATTTCATTTTTAGGAGGCAGCACAGTGAGGTGGTTGAGGGCTCAGTCTTTGGAGCCAAAGTGCTTGGATTCTGCTACTTACTGATTGCGGGCCCTTTGGCAAGTTATTTAGCCTTTGTGCCTCAGTTTCCTTGCCTATGAAATGGAGATAATAATAGCAACTACCTTAGGGGGTTATTGTAGAGTTAAATTAAACAAGATACTATATGTCCTTAGGCTAGTTCATGAAAAATAGAGAGAACTAAATGAATACTTGCTGTTGTTAATACATTTGTATTTGCAACAAGTTCCCAGGTGATGTTGCTACTGTTAGTCCAGGAGCTACACTTTGAGAACCAGTGCCCAAAATACCATCTGCACTAAACTCTGCTTAATGCATGCTCATCCTTCAGACTCACTTACCATTAGTAGTTCATTTCCAAATATTAAAAGCATCATGATAAATACATCCTAATCATATAAATGTAAATCTTGTTATTTATTTTCCCTTTTTTAGGCTTAAAAATAGTTTTAAATAGTTTTTTTTTTTTTTTCCTGTTTTGAAATAGCTTTCTCCTGGCCTTTATTTTTCATTTATTTTAATGATATATGTCATTGGTATAATCAGAAAATGTTTGATGTGAACTAGTTTGAAAAACATGTCATATAAAAATAGAAAATAAATCACCCATAATCTCTCTCAGACATACTCACCATCAATTTTGTTCTAGTTCTTTCCAATACTACATCTACCTACTTTTAACAACCTGATAAAATTGGTATCACTCTATATATGAAGTTTTACATTCTGCTTTTTGCATGTGCTTTTTTTCTTTTACTCTAAAAGGCTTAAAAAAAAGAACTTTATAAGTGAAAAAAATGATTAAACATCTCTTTTCACTTTATTCATTTACCCTAGAATTTGTCAACAAAAGCAAACAAAAAAAAGCTTTTAGGAAGGTTTAAAGACTCCTACAGTAATTTTTTTTTTACAGTAATTCAGTCTAGAAGCCCAGAACAATATAATTAAACTTCAACTCAGAAAGAATCCGGAGGAGAGCAGCCATAAGCACACCTTATTTCCTTGAACAGTGTCAAGCCCATAATGGGTACTTGATGAAAGAATGACTGCTACGAAGTTAATACACCAAAAACCGGTCGCTGTTGAGTCGACTCTGACTCATGGCAACCCATGTGTGTCAGAGTAGAACTGTTTTCCATAAGGTTTTCGAAGGGTGATGTTTCGGAAGTAGATCGTCAGGCCTTTTGTTCCAGGCACCGCTGGGTGGACATGAAATTCCAGCCTTTGGTTAGTAGAAAATACATTATTCGTTTGCACCACCCAGGAATTCAGTTAAGTTAATACTAAACCTTTAATCTACAACAACAATGACAACCCTAGCTAATTTGGGTACTATTGTAAGTACTTGGATGTAATAACTCTCACAGATTTCTATTAACTTTTATTAATTTCATTCTATTTTATGAAATTCTATTACAATGAACAATTGAGCTACTTATTTTTGTTTTAATTTTCCAAAGAGGAGAAGTTCAAGCTCTGACATTCATTTTATAATGTCTCCTTGGAACAATGAAGTATAACAATGTAAGATCATACCATTACTTTCCTTAGCTTCATATATTTCCCTTCATCAAAAATGAAAGATTCTGTTCAAGGGATAGGAAAAGAGCCTCATAAATGAGACCAAATTCTAGGTTTCCAAGAGGTTTATTCATTTTGAATCCTTAAAGGTCATTTGAGATACTCAGAAATCAATTTAAAGCACTTTTTTGTTTTTTATTTAATTAAATTGAGGGAAGCACCATTTCAAGGAGAACCCATAATCATGATTCCAGCCTAAAATTGATTGATGATTTCATCTATTAAGAGAAAACAAAATCTGAAATGTTTTTGGCTAGTGTTACTCCAATTTGTATATCTCATTGGAGCTCACAGGCAAACAAAAAAGAATCTCTTGCTTGATCAAGAAATAAACCTAATTATGCTAACAGTGGAAATACTTATATCATTATCCTATCCATTTTACCTCAAATAGAGATACATGGCCTCTAAACAGGGAAGCAGTATTAAAGCTGAGAATAGAAGTACTATATATGTCCAAGTTGGTCTTTTATACCATTTGATAAGCTCTTAAAAGCAGTTTTCACCCATATGCCTATTTTTTGCATGTAAATTTACAAAAATTAAAATTAATTATATAGTTTTTCATTTATTTACCTTGCCAAGCTTTTAAGACAAATTCACAGCCAGGTCTGAAAAAATAACTATTTTTATGTATGCAGCTCTTAATACATACAAAGTGTGAAGTTCTAGTACAATTATTCTCCATGTGAACAATGTGCAAACTAGAACTGAGACATTTGGTTATTAAGCTAACCAAGATGACACAGCTAGCTGGAGAAAGTCAGATTTATTCAGGTCTCTAAGTATGAAATCTCTAAACCTGCTTTATGGATCCAAATTTCTTCCTTTTTTTTTTTTCCTTGGCTTCATCTCTACCTAATTTTAACTATGAATTTATTATTATTACTACTATCATTTTGTTCATAAAATTGAATCTCAGTCCATTCATGTGGATATGAAGGTTGAACACTTGGCCTAACATGTGGAGACAATGGCATTTCTGGGCCTGCAGGATTTCCCTAAAGGAGCCTTGGTGGTGCAATGGTTAAGTGCTTAGCTGCTAACAGAAAGGTTGGCAGTTTGAACCTACCCAGTAGCTCTGTGGGAGAAAGACCTGGTGACCTGCTCCCGTAAAGATTAAAAAAAAAAAAAAAAAAGTTTTTTTTTTTTTAACCTAGAAAATCCTATGGGGCCAGTTCTACTCTATCACATGGGATCAGTAGGAGTCGAAATCAAGTCGATAGTACCTAACAACAACAACAGGATTTCCCCATTACCCTAGATGGGTTCCCATTTGAGTTTCTAGACATGTGCCCAGGCCTGTTTCCTAGACATGTTCCCAGTCCAGGGAAAACAGATCACCCAGAAGACGCAGAGAAATCTCAGCAGGTGACTTATCAAGCCCTGGATAATGGCTACATTCTGGAATCCACTTGAAATATAAAGGCACAAATAAGACAAAAGTAAAAGAATAGAGAAAGACATATCATGTTAATTTTAATAAAAAGAAAGAATGGTAATATTAATATTAGACAAAGTATATTTCAAATAAAAAATATTATCAGGGATAAACTGGGTCATTTCATATTAAAAAAGGGTAAATTTATCAGGAGTACATAATAAGTATGAACCTAATGAGAGAACTTCAAAATATGTAGAACGAAAAAGCTAATAGAATTGCAAGGAGAAATAGGCAAAACTACAACTATTCAGAGATTTCAAAACCTCTCTCGTTAATGGATAGAACAAATCAACAGAAAATTAATATATATATAGAAGACTTAAACAACGCTATCAAACAACTTGACCTAACTGACATTTATAGAACACTCTATTAAAAAAAACTAGGGAAACACACCTTTATTTGAATGTACATGGAATGCTGACTAAAATAGACCATATTCTGGGCCATACAACAAGGGTCAACAATGTTAAAAGAATTTGAGTCACACAAAGTATGTTCTCTGACCAAAATCGAATTAGAAACTAATAACTGAAAGTTCTCCAGAAAAATCCTCAAATATTTAGAAACTGAATAAAAAGCTTTACATAACCTTTGAGTCAAAGTAGAAATGAAAGGAAAATAGAAAGAATTTTGAACTGAATGAAAATGAAACACAATATATTAAAATTTATGATGGAGCAAAAGACACCACAGGGCAATTTATAGCACCAAACGACTTTATTAGGAAAAAAAAAAAAAGGTCTCCAGTGACCTAAATTTCCATCTTAAGAAACGAGAAAGTAAAAACAGCAAGTTAAACTCAAAATAAGTAGAAAAATGAAAATAAAGAGCAGGACTCAAAGAGAAAACAGAAAAACAAAACAAATATCAGTGAAACCAAAGTCTGGTTCTGTGAGAAGATGAATAAAATTGATAAACTTTTAGCTATGAAGAAAAGGAAAAAAAAATCTGTTATTTGCAGATATTACAAATACCTGGTATGAGAGATGAGACATCACTACAAATACTACGGAATATAAAAGGATAATAAGGGAATATTATGAGCAAATTTATGTCAAGAAATTTGACAATATAGACGAAATGGACAAACTTATTGCAAGATACAAATTACCAAAGCTCAGTCAAGAAGAAATAGATAACCTGAATAACCTAGTATCAATTAAAGAAAATAAGCTTTTATCTAAAAATCTTCCTACGAAGAAAATTCTTGGCTCAGACGACTTCATTGGTGAATTCTATCAAACATCTCAGAAACAAGTAATACCAATTATCACAAAGTCTTTCAGAAAATAGAAGAGAGGGACAATTTTCCCAATTCATTCTATGAGGTAAGCATTACTCTGATACCAAAACTAGACAAAGACTTTACAAGAAAATACACACACACACACACACACAAAAAAAAACTACAGACCAATATCCCTAACAAACACAGATGAAAAAATTCTTAACAAATTTTAGCAAATCAAACCCAGAGTATATATAAAGGATAAAACGCCATGACCAAGTGAGGTTTATCCCAGGAATGTAAGGTTGGTTTAAGCTCTCCTCACCCACCATGAGTAAAACTAAACTACTCAGGGAATGAATAACTCAGAACGAGTCTAAGCCAAAAGATGGAGACTTCGGCCTCTTGGGACCCTGAGTATTGTGGCTACTTTTGAATTCTGACTAGGTGGTGTTTCTATTGAAAACCACAGAAAAACCACCACTACTCCTTTTTAGTGGAGATTGCACGAGACTGCATATTATTGTGATTCAGTCCTAGAAGTAGTGTGATAACAATCACACTGAAAAGCAAGAATAGTGTCTGCCTGATTGCTAGGTTCTCAAATTACATTTGCATTCCTTGTTCATAAGCAATTTGTAAAACCAATTAAAACAAATATCTGAAGTTTAGCCTAATTGATAAATACCATGATAACATTTAATAAACACACAACCTAGACAAATCCCCATTCATTCCAACTTTTCTTATGATTAAAAAAAGTCTTCGTTTCAAATAAAATAATTTAAGTGTCTAATGCTAAGGATTAGTCTTTTTCTGTGGGTTTTCAATAAGAGTTAAATGAATTTTTTAATATGTCTTTGAGATTATTCAGAAAAGATATTTTTATTAATTTTATTGGAAGTTAAATACAAAATTTTATTTTAATAACCCCAAGTTAAATTAAAAAACTACTTTTCTTACAAACTAAACTTTTAACAATTAATTTTTTTATGTCCTACTATTTAGTGATGCACTATACAGAAAATCAAGGCACTATGTAGCTTTATTTAACAGATATTTATTTGATGCTTATTCTTTGAAAAGGAAAGTGCAACAGTCTGCAAGGGTCATAATCTCAACAGGGTACAGAATTTCTCAATTTTCTTCTTCCAGTTGTCTTCTATCTACTTCAGCCTGCCTTTAACTGAAAGATGAATCATTAAATCTACAGTGTGCATATTTTTCATGCCTACTAGAGTTCTCCCAATGACACTGAAAGGGCTTCCCTAGTATAGGAAAATATCACTATTTTTACAAAACCAGTAATGGAAAAAGTGTGATTATTCATTATGCTGTAGTTAGCTACTTTTCAGTCTCCTTCACTGAATTGTGTTTCTTGAGTTCTAGAAATAATGCCCGGCAGAAATGTTCAATGAAGTGTTTGCTCAATGAGTGATAAATAAATAAATGAAAAAAAAAAAGTGAAAAGAACTAATAGATCAAAATGGCAATTTTTGTGTTTTATAATCCTGGTTATTTACTATTTATAAACGTTTCCATTGATTCCTTTCACAGAAAGACATTTATTTGTAAACATGCACAAAATTAAATACTAGACCAGTCTATGCAAAGTAGCCTAACAAGAGGATAACACATAGTAGAGAGAGCATCTTTTCCAAAAAAGCAGGCCAGAAATTAAAAATGAAAGTTTGAATCAAAATATCAGCTGAACACAGGGACATACTCAGCAATCTACTCCCTAGGCCAAACCGGGTACCGTCAAGTCAATTCAAACTCATGGCGATTCCATGTGTGTCAGAGCAAAACTATGCTCCATAGGATTTTCAATGGAGGATTTTTTGGAAGTAGATAGCCAGGTGTTTTTCTTCAGAGGTGCCTCTGGGCGGACTTGAACCTCCAACCTATCAATTAGCAGCCAAGAGCATTAACCATTTTCACTGCCCAGAGACTCTTAACCTACTTCTTATCCTATACAAAAAAAAAAGTCCTTAGAAATTAAGAACATATATTCTATCGTAATAATAATAACTCTATAATAGTGTTTGAGAATTAGAAAGCATACCATCTGGAGGCAAGCACTTTTGAAGACTTCCTATAAACTAAATTGACCAAGGAGATCAAAGCCCAAGAAATGCACAGGAAAACATAAATTGCTACACAGGAGAGCTAGAAGTATGGAGGTAATAGCTAGAAGAAACAAGAAGAGGTTTTGGGATGACCAACACAGTAATTAGTTGGGGAACTGAATTTGGAGCAGGTTGGACAGTCTATCCTTCCTCCCTACTCCCTCTTCCTACCCTCTTATGCTGAGCAGCACATACCGGAAGTGTGACTCAACAAGTTAAATTGTGAAAAGGGCAATTCCCTCGGAAAGCTAAAAATCCCCAAGAAGAAGCTCCTTGTACATGTATGCTACATAGCTGTGTGCATATTCATCCCCTTCCCTATAAAATCTGCAGATAAACTGCTATGTTGGACCACTGTCCATATACATGCAAATAAAAACCCATTGCCTTTGAGTCGATTCCGACTCATAGCAACCCTATTGGATAGCGTAGAATTGCCCCATAGGGTTTCCAAGGACTGGCTGGTGGATTCAACTGCCTACCGTTTGTTTAGTACCCAAACTCTTAACCACTACAACACCAGGGCTCCATACATGCAAATAAACCTTAAAAAAAAAAACCTAGTGCGGTCGAGTCGATTCTAGCTCATAGCGACCCTATAAATAAAAAAAATAAATAGGAGCTGTCAAATAGAGAGATGGGCAGGCAACTAAAAATCTCCAGACATTTGAGGAAAACTAAAACCATGGAAGAGGTACTCAACCTAACACAGAGAGAACAAACTCTGAAGAAAACTAAGCAAACAGCACACAGGTCTAAACACTCCTAAAAAAATAAGAATATGTCAAGTTCTCATCAAGATGAGAGATGATGAATCCATGAAACAAAGAGAGACTATTGTGAAAAGATAACTAACAAGAGATTTTAGAAATTATAAACCTCAGTAGATGGGCTGAATATAAAAATGGACATAGGTTAAAAGCAAATTAATGTGCTTGACTGAGTCAAGGGATTCACTCAGAATGCAGGACGAAAGGACAAATTCCCAACGTGTGGGAGAAAACTCAAGAGAAGCAGAAATCAATCTAAGAAAGCCAATATCCAGCAGATGGTTGTTCCTTAATTAAAGAACAGTGAGAACATAGGGCTGTAAATAAAGAAATAGAAGAGGAAAAACTTGAATAGCTAAAAATGTATGCCTTCTAAGTAAGTACTTTTTTTTGGCCATGAGTTTGGCAACAATTCAAAAAGACTAATAACAAAGTTGACGCAGGTTGGGGAAATGAGTGTTGGTGAAAATGCAAAATGGCAGGCCTTTTTGGATGGCAATTTGGTAGTTTTTATCCTAGACTTTATCACAATGTTAAATGTGCATGTACCTTGACTCCTAAATTCCCCTTCTAAGAATTAATTTCACATGTGTGTTTATTCATGTACACAAAGATGTAAGAACAAGAACATTCAACAGAGTATTATTTGTAAAAAGGAAGAAATTGGGGGAAATATCTGTAAGTAGAGAAACTGACAAATAAGAGTATAATACAACCATTTTCTGGAATACCATGTAGCCATTAATATGTACATATGTTTGTAAATGCCCAGTAAAGGCTCAATGGATTCACTCGAAACTGTTAACAGTGGTTATTCATCAGGAAGGAAGAGGTTTTGAGAGGCCAGATGGGTTGTAGCATTGGGCGTTCAGTTTCTGCATTTTTCTTTATCAACTGAATATATTTTATTAGCAGTGAAGTCTAACTCTAAATTATCTCTTACAGTAATAAGGAAAAAGAGCTGTCTATTCTTAGACTACTTCCACTCCAAGGCAAGTTATTTATCTAGAACTCAGCTTTTCTAAGACACAACTGAGCATCATCAGCCAATACCCCTAAGTAGTCTGTATCTGTTTAAAGCTTTCAAATTATTAATTGGAGGTTATATAGTGTCTTAGTTATTTTGTGATGCTGTAACAGAAATACCACAAGTGGATGGCTTTAACAAAGAGGAATTTTTCTCTCACAGTCTATAGACTAGAAGTCCGAATTCAGGGTGCCAGCTCCAGGGAAAGGCTTTCTCTCTCTGTCGGCTCCGGGGGAAGGTCGTTGTCATCAATCCTCCTCTAGTTTAGGAGCTTTTCAGCACAGGGATCCCAGGTCCAAAGGACATGTGCTCCTGGATCTTCCTATTTGGTGGTAATAAGGTTCTCCTGTCTCTGCTCAATTCTGTCTTTTACATCTCAAAAGAAATTGTCTCAAATTGTCTAATCTTGAGATTGAGTCCTGTCTTATTAACATAACTATCTCTAATCTTGCCTCATTAACATCATGAACAAAAACCAAACAAACCCATTGCCATTGACTTGATTCCGACTCATAGCGACCCCTATAGGACAGAGTAGAACTGCCCCATAGAGTTTCCAAGGAGTGCCTGGTGGATTCAAACTACCGACCTCTTGGCTAGCAGCAGTAGCACTTAACCACTATGCCCCCAGGGTTACAAAACATGATAATCACATCAGATGACAAATTGGTGGACAAACATACAATACTGAGAATCACGGCCTAACCAAATTGATACACATTTTTGGGGGACACAATCCAATCCATAACATATACTGTCCCAAGTTTCACAAATTACAGAGGACAATTGTAGAATCATAGACATTTTGAACAAAGAGAACACCCAGAGATTACCTAGTTCAACCCTCCATTTTCTCAATGTCTGAGTATGAAAACTGCCGGAAGTAGAACACTGGTGCTCCAGTTGTGTACTCTTCTCTCTGTCAATGTTTGATTAATGAAATGACAAGCCAGCAAGCAAAAAGAACATTAAAGCTTGCAAAAGACAAATGACACAAAAGAGGCACTGTCAGATTGCATCATGTGCTGAGGGCAGGCATACCCGGCATGCTTCAGTGGGTGTGGGAGTGGGGAAGACCCCCAAATCACTGCTGGAGAAATAAATAAATTTTTTGCTTCCCACCTATAGCCTCTGATGGCATTAGGGATGCCAAGAAAAAAAAAAAGTGTAGAACTGTGCTCCACGGGGTTTTCAGTGTCTGATTTTTTTTCCAGAAGTGGATCAGTAGGCCTTTCTTCCCATGCACCTCTGGGTGGATTCAAACCTCCACCCTTCCAGTCAGCAGCTGGGTGTGTGAACAGTTTGCACCATTTTTTACATACTCTAAAATATACTTAGGGAACATTTAACGTGCCCTATGCTTTATACATGGAAACCCTGGTGGCGTAGTGGTTAAGTGCTATGGCTGCTAACCGAAGGGTCGGCAGTTCGAACCTGCCAGGCACTCCTTGGAAACTCTATGGGAAAGTTCTACTCTGTCCTATAGGGTCGCTATGAGTCAGAATCGACTTGATGGCACTGGGTTTGGTTTGGTTATGCTTTATACTAACACTGATGTTTCAAAAACATAGTCTTCTCCCCTTCTTAAGAAAGTCTCTGCCCTTAGGGACTTCACATTTTAGGTGTGTGTGTATATATGCATGTGTGTTGCAAAGCGGGAGAGTAATGAAGTATAATCCAATGTGACATTCCAGTGATATAAATAGAGAGCTGGAGGAGAGTCTGATTGGAACACATTTCCCAAGAGTTCCATTTGATCAAGACAATTCTGGTGCTGCTCAGGTCCCTTCTTCCATTAACACGTAATTTGTGGAATAGGGAAATAGGGATTTCCTCTGTACTGGCTGTAATGCAAAATGAGTTAGTCTGAGTATGAGTGAATGAATAATAAACACAACTAACCTTTCACAGCTAAAATGCTGTGCTTTCATGTTCCCTGTCCCCCTCTTCTCCATTATACCCAATTATAGGTAGAAGGAAAAAAATTGCCATTTGCTCTTTGATAAAGAGAAGGCTGGCTATTTTGGCAACCTGTATTCTACACAGTTTGGCGCAATGGTTAAGTGCTCGGCTGTTAACTGAAAGGCTAGAAGTTCAAACCCACTAGCAATTCCACAGGAGAAAAGACCTGGTGATCTGCTCTTTTAAAGATTAAAGCCTAGGAAACTATGGAGCAGTTCTACTTTGTCCTATAGGGTGCCTATGAGTCAGAATCAACTTGACAGCACACAACAATAACATTCTACACTCTGGTTTAACAAACTGAAAACACCTTGAGATATTTCAATATCTCAAAGTAAGTACAAGTCCTTTCAACCTACTGTGATAGAAGATTTTTTCTGAAGTAAATTAAGATTGTTTCACGTTTCTTAATTATTTGCTTTCTGATCACTGCAGAGGTCGATAGGTCATCCAGTTAGAGTGAAAAAAAAAATTATTGCCACCAAAAGTCAACAATCTTTAAGCTAATTAAAAAGCAAAGAAGTCGAGATTGACTTTAGGTATAAAAGAGAGATGAGCAAAAACCAAAATTTGCCTTTGTACTCCCAATGTTCAAATTTCCTTTTATTTTAAAAAGGAACAAATACACACATTTATGAAAGAGTGCATTTAGAAAGCTTAGTGTTCTAGGAGGAGGGATGCTTTAAGCCACCCAATCCCATTTCACACTCGGTGCAGGGATCTTCCTTGCAGTACCCCTGACAGACGTTAGCATCCATTCTCTGCTTGGATACTTCCAGCTGCCAAAAGCTTACTACTTAACAAGGCAGCACTAATCTCTGGAAAATTCTTATTGACTTGGGAAGACATTTCATGAACATATCTTGAATTATAATGACTAAATATTTACCCAGATCACTCCTTTTCTCCTTACAGCTTCCCTAACTGCCTTTGGACCCCCTCTCCCTTTCCCTGTCTCCCTCCTCTCTGTCTCTCCTTTTGAACTTCCTTCTTTCTTGTATCCCTTCACTGCTTTCTGAACCGGTCACTGTTCTTCTCTTCCACATCTCCCGATACGCCCCCTCCATCCCAATCTCCTCTTGGTTCTCTGCTCCTGACTCCCAATCTGTTACTGAGCATGAGTGGGGTGTTCCCTACAGAATCACACCCTTACTCTGCCCTGATTACAGAGGTCTATAAAAATGCATAGAGAACATCCTGAGGCAACTGATAGAAAGGTAATTTTACAATATAAGCGAATGAGGTCACTGATAATAGAAGGGGGAAAGGCTAGGTTAGACGTTAGGGTAGATATTTTAACAGATGTAGAGAATCTTGTCCAATTCACGTCATTGTAGAAATGAAATGCTGTCTGCTGCTCTTGCATAGGCTTGTCTGCCCCTTTGCCTCACCATTAATTTATTTATTAGTCCTCTTGTCAAAGACAGGGATAAAAGCCCATCATAAGGCATGCACATAGCAGAGCTATTTTCATCCTCCGGGAGGGCAATAGCACTGCTTTATGGAGCTGGGAAGAGCATACGGATTTCTGAACAAAGCACCACACTGAGTAACAAGGTTCTCTCTAGTCATGGTCCACACAGCGCCACTTCCCGCAAGAAGAGTGCTTGCTTACCATGGAGCTAGGGTGAAAGGAAGCTGAGCTGAGATGTTGTCAGGCTGTTCATAAATCTTTCTTTGGCTTAGTCATTTAGTAGCAACTGGTCTTCAATTCTTCATGCTTTCCTACCACAACATATCCATCACTCCTTCAAAAGCAAAACAACCTTAAAAACAACCTTACAAACTCCTAAACCACAAAATAAATCATTAGAAGATCATGGAACTAGAGAGGAAAAAAAAAGAGTAAGCATGGCTTATGTGTTCTTCCTTTCTCTCTTTCAAGCAATGGTCTTTTAATTCCTCCATTCGTCAGAGAGGCAGACTCAGGTTCTATTTCATCACCAAGGTTTCATATAGAGGAATAGCAATAAGAAGCACCTATTTATATAAGGGAGATCCTGGGTGGTGCAAACAGTTAATGTGCTTGGCTGCTAAGCAGAAGGTTGGAGGTTTGAGTAAACCCAGATGTGCCTTGGAAGAAAGGCTTGGCGATCTACTTCCAAAAAGTCATTCATTCAGGACCCTACAGAGTGGAGTTCTACTCTGATACATAACAGTTCACCAAGAGTAGAAATCTACTCCAGGGCAACTGTTCATTTATATCCACAGAGATACACATACATTTGCAAATATCAAAGAATAAAGATTTTACCAGACATGAGCCATTAACACATTGTTTGGATATTCTTTTTACAGTACTTCTGTGATAAATAATTCTTGATTAGCTACAACAGTGGAGTCCCTGGGTGATGCAAACAGTTAACATGTCCAACTGCTAACTGAAAGGTTGGAGGCTCCAGTCTACCCAGAGGTGCCTCAAAAGAAAGGCTGGTAATCTACCTCCAAAACATCATCCATTGCAAACCCTACGGCGTACAGTTCTACTCAACAACATGGCAACTGGTACTGGTATTTATGTAAGGCCTTTCTGGTTACAAAGCTCTTCTGCATATATATCTGTCATTCCCCACTCTCACCTTTCTGATCCTCTCTTTGGGTCAATGCTTCCCAAGCAGCCCTGACCATCCAACCTACCCCCTATCATGCTTGCTTGCTTTCTCTTTCCCTCAAAGCCTGCAGGGCTGTGGAATTAGGCTAGAGATTTGATTAGGGCTGTTTCTGGGTAGGGAATGGTGCCATTTTGGTACCTATACCTCAAATGTCACTGTGTAGTCAACTGTCTCACCTGCCTAAGCGTAGATACCTTCATTCTTCTCTGCAGGTGCCATGGGAGCCAAGCTGCCCAGTTCTCTAACATGTCTGGGTAGCTTTGTTTGCACTGCAAGTACTTACATCACATCAGGGATTTTATAACTCCTTGCCTCAGAAGGGGGACCTTATTAACTCTTTAATAATAAACACAACTTCTTCCCACAAAAGTGTCTGAGAATGGCTGCCCTGCCATTCAATCTAAGAATCTGATTTCATAGTCTAGGTTAGGGAAGAACTCCAGTCCCAGGAATCCTCACACAGGAGGCTGAATATCCCAGATAGTCCAGGTCGTGGGAGCTCGTGTGGGTGGGGGGGAAGGTAGACAGCAACCCATGACTGTTGATGTGGGACTTTGTTTTACCTCTCACACTAGCTCACTCCTCAAAGAATCCAAAGCTTTCCTTTTACCCCCTGGCTCCCTCTGATCTCACTCTTGGGTCCCCAACACTTCAAAACATTTCTTCCATATTCCAAGGAGTCAAAACTCAATTCTTGATGGCACTCCTTGCTTCTCCTGCCTAGGAGACAGCTAGCCAAATTCATCAGTTCCTCAGCCCAGGAGTGGTGAGACCAAGGGTAAACAGGCCCCACTCCAGGTGAGAGTACCAGGCAATTTCTCTTATGTACTCTGCATGTGGTGCTCACTGAGGTCACCCATGTGCACAGGGTCAGTTATCAGTGGTTTCCTCATACGTGGGTTCTGTGTTCTTACTCACATCCTCCTAGCCCCCTTTAGTGTGACTCCCATGCCAACATATCCTGGAACTCACCAGGACACTTGGGTGCCCACCTTACCCTCTCAGTCTGTTTCTCTCGGCAGGTGTTTGATTACAGCTCTTCTCAGATACATCTCAGTTCATTCCTCTAATGTCAAAAGATGGTGAAAATAAAACCATGTGTATAAATTTGGTGGGGGGGGACAGAGGCAGAGAGGTACAACCAGTCATTGCTAAAATATCAGGTGCTGAAGGAGAGGAAAAAGATATGTTCCAAGAAACAAAGCAAATAACCAAATTTTGACATAAACAAGGACCAGAAGACCAGGAGAAGAAAGTATCATTGACATACAATTGACAGTTGAATTCTAGCAAAGCTCTTTTCATTTCTTTGTTTCTGTTTTCTACTTTTATGAAAACTTTTTGATTTTTATAATGTGTTAGATTAACTAGAAGCACATTTTGTATTTCACATTTTTTTGTAGCTGCTATTTCTTTTTCTGACAGGTCTACTTCTTTACAACAGTTGTGTTATATCTCTCTCTGGTAAATTCAGGGAGAGAATATGTCCCCACTACTTCCTACTGCACTCCTCCCAAATACTTATGCAAAAGATCATGTTTAAAGACTGAGCTACAGCTACACAACTCAAACAAATAGAAAAAGAACAGCAAAAGAAGCCCACAGCCACCAGAAGAAAGGAAATAGTAAAGATCAGAGCAGAAATAAATGAAATAGAGAACAGAAAAACAACAGAATCAGAAAAACCAAAAGTTGGTTCTTTGAAAGGATCACCAAAATTGACAAACCATTGGCCAAATGAATCAAAAAAAAAAAAAAAAAAAGAGGACAGAAATAACCCAAGTAAGAAATGAAACGGGGGACTCTACAACAGACCCAACTGAAATTAAAAGGACCATAACAGAGTACTACTAAAAATTATACTCCAACAAATTTGAACACCTGGAGGAAATGGACAAATTTCTAGAAATACAATACCTACCCAAACTTACACAAACTGAAGTTGAAAACCTGAACATACCCCTAACAAGAAAGAGATTGAAAAGGTAATTTAAAAAAAACTCCCAACAACAACAACAACAACAACAAAAAGCCCTGGTCCAGATGGCTTCACTGGAGAATTCTACCAAACATTCAGAGAAGAACTTACACCAGTACTACTCAAACTATTTCAGAACACAGAAATGGAAGAGATACTTTCTCATTCATTCTACAAAGCCAGCAAAACCCTGATAACAAAACCAGGCAAAGACGTCACAAAAAAAGAAAATTACAGACAAGTATCTCTCATGAATATAGATGCAAAAATTCTCAACAAAATTCTGGCCAACAGAATTCAGCATCATGTCAAAAAAAATAATACACCACAACTAAGTGGAATTCATATCATGTATGAAAGGATGGTTCGACATTAGAAAATCAATCAACGTAATCCACCACATAAGTAAAATAATCACATGATCATCTCGATGGACACAGAAAAGGCATTCTACAAAGTCCAACACACATTCTGATAAAAATGCTCAATAAAATAGGCATAGAAAATAAATTCCTCAACATAATATAAGGCACCTACACAAAACCAACAGCCAACATCATTCTTAATGGAGAGAGGCTGAAAAAAATTCCTCTTGAAAACAGGAACAAGAAAAAGATGCCCTTTATCACCACTTCTATTTAACATTGTGCTAGAAGTCCTAGCTGGAGCAATAAGGCAAGAATAAAGCACATCTGAATCAGTAAGGAAGAAGTAAAACTTTCCCTGTGTTCAGATGATATGATACTATACATAGAAAACCCAAAGGACTCCATGAAAAAACTAGTGGAAGTAATAGAAAGATTCAGCAAAGTAGCCCGATACAAGATAAATGTATAAAAATTAGTTGGATTCCTATACACCAATAAAGAGAGCTATGAAAAGGAAATCAGGAAAACAATACCATTTATAAAAACCCCTAAAAAAATAAAATACTTAGGAATAAATCTAACCAGGGATGTAAAAGACCTATACAAAGAAAACTACAAAACACTACTGCAAGAAACCAAAAAAGACCTACATAAATGGAAAAACATACTATGCTCATGGACAGGCTGACTTAACATTGTGAAAATGTCAATTCTACCCAAAGCAATCTACAAATACAATGTAATCCCAATCCAAATACCAACAGCATTCTTTAAAGAGATGGAAAAACTAATCGCTAACTTTATATGGAAAGGGAAGAGGCCCCAGATAATTAAAGCACTACTGAAGAAGAAGAATAAAGTAGGAGGGCTCATACTATCTGTCCTCAGAACCTACTATACACCTACCTAGAGCAGTCAAAATAGTCTGGTACTGCTACAATGATGGACACATTGACCAATGGAACAGAATTGAGAACCCAGATGTAAATACATCCATCTATGGTCACCAGATCTTCGACAAGGGCTCAAAGTCTATCAAATGGGGGAAAAGAGTCTATTTAACAAATAGCGCTGGCAAAACTGGATGTCCATCTGCAAAAAAATGAAACAAGACCCATACCTCACACCACACACAAAAACTAACTCAAAATGGATCAAAGACCTAAATATAAAACCAAAAGCTATAGAGGTCATAGAAAAAATAGGGTCAACTCTAGAGGCCCTAATACACAGCATTAACAGAATACAAACCATAACTGACAATACTCAAACACCAGAAGAAAAGCTAGATAACTGGGATCTTCTAAAAATTGAATACTTACACTCATCAAAAGATTTCACCAAAAGAGTAAAAACAGAACCTACAGACTGGGAAAAAAAATTGTGCTATGACAAATGCAACAAAGGTCTAATCTCTAAAATCTACAGGAAAATTGAACACCTATACAACAACAAAAAAAATCCAATTAAAAAATGGGCAAAGAATATGAACAGACACTTCACCAAAGAAGATATTCAAGCAGCTAACAGGCACATGAGGAAACACTCGCAATAACTAGCCATTAGAGAAATGCAAATCAAAACCAACATGAGATACCATCTCACATTACTGGCACAAATAAACAGAAAATAACAAATGTTGGAGAAGCTGCGGGGAGATTGGAGCTCTTATGCATTACTGGTGGGAATGCAAAATGTACAACCATTTTGGAAAATAATATGGCTATTCTTTAAAAAGCTATAAACAAAAATACCACATGACCCAGCAATCCCACTCCTAGGAATATATCCTAGGGAAATAAAAGGCATCACAGGAATAGACATATGCACACCCATGTTCATTGCAGCATTGTTCACAATAACAAAATGATGGAAACAACCTTGGTGCCCATCAACAGATGAATAGATAACCTATGGTACATACACACAATGGAATACTAAGCACCTATAAAGAACAATGATGAATCTGTGAAACATCTCACAGCATGGATGAATCCGGAGGGCACTATGCTGAGTGAAATAAGTCAATCACACAAGCACAAATATTGTATGAGACCACTACTATAAAAACTCATGAAAAGGTTTACACACAATAAGAAATAATCTTTGATGGTTACGAGGGAGGCGGGGGGCAAGAGGGAAAAACACTAAATAGACAATAGATAAGTGGTAACTCTGGTGAAGGATAAGACAGTACACAATACTGGGGAACCCCACACAACCTGTACAAGGCAAGGTCATGGAAACTCCATAGACACACCTAAACTCCCTGAGGGACCAAATTACCGGGCTGAGGGCTGTGGGGACCGTGGTGTCGGGGAACATCTAGTTCAGTTGGCACAACAATTTACAAAGAAAATGTTCTACATTCTACTTTGGTGAGTAGTGTCCGGGGTCTTAAAAGCTTGTGAATGGCCATCTAAGATAGTCCACTGGTCTCTCCCTTTTGGGAGCAAGGGAGAATGAAGAAAACCAAGGACAGGAGAGAAAGGTTAGTCCAAAGGGTTAATGAACCACTACTACCACAGCCTCCACCAGACTGAGTCCAGCACAACTTGATGGTGCCCAGCAACCACCACCAATTGCTCTGACAGGGATCACAATAGAGGGTCCCAGAAAGAGCTAAAGAGACACATAGAATAAAATTCTAATTCACACACACACAAAAAAAGACAGGCTTACTGGTCTGACAGAGACTGGAGAAACCCCGGAAGTATGCCCCTGGACACCCTTATAGCTCAGTAATGAAGTCCCTCCTGAGGTTGACCCTTCAGTCAAAGACTAGACAGACCCATAAAACAAAACAAGGCTAAATGGGCACACCAGCCCAGGGGTGAGGATGAGAAGGCAGGAGGGGACAGGAAAAATGGTAATGGGGAACCCGAGGTTGAGAAGGGGAGAGTGTTGACAAGTCATGGGGTTGGCAACCAATGTCACATAATAATATGTGTATTAGTTGTTTAATGAAAAAACCTGTTTGGTCTGTAAACCTTCATCCAAAGTACAATTAAAAAAATAAATACTGAACTGCTTTATTTCTGCCGTCTTGAGTGCCCTAAACATCTGCTTTTATTCTACCATCCAACTTACCCGTTAGTAGTTCCAGCTTTCCATCAGTTCTCAGCAAAGCACATAAATAAATTCACACTAACTTAATAACAGACCCCTGATGGCCCAGTGGTTAAGAGGTCAGCTGCTAACCAAAAGGTTGGTAGTTCAAATCCACCAGCTGCTCATGCTAATGGCTGTTATTAAGTTTATACATAATACCTCATTTGTTATTTTTAGCTTTCATTAAGACCTTTTAGAACATGTGGGTGTTTTGGGATCTATGGCAAACCAATGGGATCACTTTTCTGGGCAAAAGGTGAACCCGTTGTTGCAGAGTGGATTCCAACTCATAGCGAGCCTAAGGGACAGAGCAGAACTGCCTTGTAGGGTTACCAAGGAGCAGCTGGTGGATTCAAATTGCTGACGTTTTTGGTTAGCAGCCTAATGCTTAACCACTGCACCACTAGGGCTCCATGAAAGAGAGATGACATTTGTTGAATTTCTTCACTCTTCCAAATGTGGTGCAGAATGAAATTTTTGCATATAGTTTCAGATAATACATGAGACTACTGAGAAATCTCTCTCTTACAACAGGCATGCCCTTAAGATTCTAAGGGTGATATGCACTCTTTTCTGGCCTTTGTAGAATTTCATTGGAAAGACTTAATCCCATCAACTACACTGGATAACCATTGTCATTCTTACAGATTAGGAAATGAACAAAAAATGAGTAACTTGCCCACGAATAAGCATCTGGTAAGCGGCAAAACATGAATGCAAACCCACCAAAGCAAGCTCCCTGAACTACGACCAAGCAGCAATACCGTCGGGTAACAAACACTTCAGGGGCTTCAGGGCGTTCTCTCTCATTCTGAATTCCCTGAATTCTCCCTGCTTGCTTTCTCCTACCACCTCAGTGCCCACTCTAGCCTGCACGTTTTTCATCCAAGTCTTAAACTGCTGGCTAAATCCCAGATAACTTTTAAACAATATTGATCTCTAAAGTTTCATACCTACAGCTAAGTTAATTCTTTTTCAAACTTTATTACCTCTGTGTTTAAAATGGAGCCCTGGTGGCACAGTGGTTAAGTGCTATGAATGGCTGCTAACCAAAAGGCTGGCAGTTTGAATCTTCCAGCCACTCCTTTGAAGCCCAATGGGGCAGTTCTACTCTGTTGTATAAGGCCTCCATGAGTCGGGATCAACTCGATGGCAACTGGTTTGTCTTGGCTTGGTGCTTAAAAAAAACCTTGGGGACCATCATCTGGGAAATTTCACAATCCAATTTTATAACCCCTTTCTGCTTTCTCATACTCCACAACACTTTCAGTCAAAGCTTTCAATTAAAACCTTTGTGACAACCCACTTTCTATTGTCACATCTAAACCAGGGCCCGAGTCCCTGCTGCTTTGGGAGGAGGAGATTTCTGTACCTCCTCGGCTTGGCTTTATTTCCAGCACAAAGTATAAGCTCTGACCTTGAGATATGAGTCAAGCACTTGCTCGTATGCAAATGCCTGCCTTCTCTGTTGAACTCCAGGTACTTGAGAAATGAAGAATAAGCGTTCCTCAGGAGGCTAGAGCACAACCAATCTTACCTCCAGCCAAATCCCTCTGCTCTACATGAATTTGCACACAAAAACAAAAACAAGAGAGAGAAGGTTTTTGTCTGCTGCCAAGGGTGTCAAACAATAAAATCAGATGTCCTTAGGGTTTCTGAAGATTGGCTGGGAAGCACATCCTTTTCGGTGCTGCTACAATGCAATAGCTCATCTACCAGTTTCAACCCAGAAATAGTAAAACCCAAAAGATCTGGAAACTGATCAACCTCAGTTAGTCCACAGTCCCATTGTTTATGGGACCCACGGCACCCTCATCCCCCTCCCACACACACACCAAGGATTCCTGTTGGCTTTTAGTGGAGAATAGTATTTAGAAACTAAGATCTAAGTACCTTGTGCTATTATTACTGGGGTGTTATTGCTACTGCAACCTCTCAGTGGACAAAACTAGGAGACTCACACATACAAACACCTACATTTATTTCAACATTTACCTCTGTATGTTAAAAACCATGAGTTTACTCGAATACCTCAAATTTCAATACACATCCCAGGATCGTTCTCATTTCCCCCTCCTCCGTTTGTAAGTCCCTTCACCAGCATTGAGAACCTGGCTCCCTTTATCTTCAATACATTTACTTATTTGTTCAGTTCTGCTATATGCAGCCAATCTCCCCATAGGCCATCACCTCACTCAGCCAGCTTCCCCACTTAGCACCAAGCCTAGTGCTGAACACAAAGTTTTCAAAACAATTACTCTGGCTATTTGCAGAAAACAGATTTTTAAGAGGGCAAGGGTGGAATCAGGGAAAACTGTTAGGAAGCCAATTCAGACAGGAGATGAATGATTTATGAAGATAAAATAAGTGGAAAGATCTGAAATATTTTTTTGAAATTAGAGCTGGAGAAGTAGATGATGCTACAGGGAGGGAAGGATGTTAAAAGTAAGAAAAAACGTTTAATTAAATCAAGAACATTTTGTGCTTGGCCAGATGAAGAAATGTGAATATAGACTGAATACTGGGAGATATCAGGGAAGTACTAAGGATACACAGTTCTTGATGAGAGTTAATAGGCACAGTACTATATTGTATAGAGAATGTCCTTATTTTTAAAGGAAGTGTCATGAAGTCTGTAATATATTTTCATATGGGCTCAACTAAACCAATCTGTCATTACTGGAAGAGATTGTTATACCAATTCCTTAGTATGAAAATTGATAGTCAAAGGGAAAGAATTAGGAATTTACCCTAACTTCTTAGGAGGGACAGTAAGACTCTGTTACGGATTAAATTGTGTCCTCTCAAAATACGTGTTGAAATCCTACCCCCTGTACCTATAAATATGATCCTGTTTGGAAATAGGGGTTCTCTTTTGATATGTTAAGAAGATCATACCAAAGCAGGGTGGGTTCTAAACCTAATCACTTCTGAGCTATAAAAAGACCAGACTAGACAAAGAGACACACAGGAGAAAGAAGAGGACGGACCATGCTGACAGATTCATCTACAAGCTCAGGGACACCAATGATTGCTGGCAGCTACTAGAAAGGTGAAATAGACAAGAAAGGACTTCCTGCCTACAGCCATGCCCTTAATTCAGAATTCTAGCCTCCAGAACTGTGAGAAAATATATTATGTTCTTTTTAGCCACCCATTGCAGTATTTCTGTTACGGCAGCACTCCCAGAAAAACCCAGGGCCATTGAGTCTAGGAAACTAAGATAGACTCGTAGCAGATGAAGCAATTTTAACAATTATTGAATTTAAATGGTGGATATGAGTGATTGTTTTATTGCTTTTTCAACTTGCTGTATGTTTGAAAAATCTTTTAAATAAAAGATTGGGAGAAAAAAGACCAAATTAAAAGGAGAGATATACATGTTCATGGATAGGAGGACTCAATACTACTCTCCCCAAATTGTCTTATATAGTCAATGAAATCCCAGTCAAAATCCCAGCAGGTTGTGTGTGTGTGTGTGCTTGTGCACACACATGCCTAATTGGATAAACTAATTCTAAGTTTTATGTGTAAGTTTTTTAAAGGACCAGGAATAGCCAAGATTCCCATGAAGGAGATTAATAACATGTAATTTGCCCTACTAGATATTAAGACTTCTTTTTTTTTTTTTTTTTATAAAGCTAAGACAGTAGGTATGCCCTCATTCCCTCATTCATTGCAGTGGGACTATAAAATGGTACACCACCAGGGAAAACAGTCAGGCTGTTCCTCAAACAGTTGAACATAGAACTACCATATGACCCAGCAATTCTGATCTTAGGAACCTGCTCAGAAGAAGTGAAGGCAGGAATGCAAACAGAATCCTGTACACCAATGTTCATAGCAGCACTTTTCACAATAGTCAAAAAGTGGAAACAAGAAATGAATGGATAAACAAAATGTGGTATATACTCATAGAGGAATACTACTCAGTCATAAAGAGAAATGAAGTCCTGATGCATGTTACGGCATGGATGAACCTTAAAAACAGCATGGTAAGCAAAATAAGTCAGTTATAAAAGGACAATACTATATGATCTCACTTACATGAAGTAAGCAAATATACAGAAGCCAAATATTTTTAGTGGTTACCAGGGGTGAGAGGGAGGAGGAAGGGGTAGTTTTTGCTTAGGAGCATTGAGTTTATGTTAATGGAGGTGGAATAATTTGGGAAAGGATAACGAGAATGCTTGTACAACTTGAAGAATGTAATCAATGTCACTGATCTGTACTTGCAGAAATTGTCAGGATGGTGTATATATTGTTATGTATATTTTCACCACAATAATAATAACAACAATAAAAAGACAGTATATATCATTGCGGGGAGAGGCAAATATGCCAACAGAACAGAACAGCAAGCCCAGAACCATAAAAGTCAGAAGACAGGGTACATTCTAGGAGAGGGGACAGAGCGAAGAGAGAATTGGAGAGACATCTACAAAGGCTTCAGAAATACCAGAGATGTTCTTTTTCTTCAGCTGGGTGGTGTGTATATAAACGTTTATTATTCTTTGAACAGTAGAGACATATCATTTATACTCTTTTGTATATGATATATATCACAATAAACCAAAGAAAATATATGGAATACAGAGGCAAAAACAAAACAAAAAACAGTGGGTGATAGGAGGTAGAGATAAAAAAAGAATAGAAAATTCTTCAAAAATTTCTTATTGTAAAAAACAAATTACTAGGACTATAGTTGACAAAGGCTGAGAGGGTTTGCTTGTGTGCTAATGTGTCTGTATACTGTCAGAAAATACTCTGCAGAAGTAGAAATATTGACAAAGCAGGAGAAAAAGGCAATGATTGTAAGAGCAAAGTCCTTGCAAAGACTAGAAAGGATGAAAGCCAGAGCCCAAACCTAAGGGGCTGCCTTTGATCAGATTGGGACATTTCAGGAGGGACAACAGAGACTGTGGTCACAGGGGCTGAAAGTGCTGTAGACTTGATGTGGGAAAGAGAAGAGGTTGATCTGATGGCTTCTCTTTCCTCAGTGATGTACCTGACAAAGCCATTAACTGAGGAGGTGGAGTGATTGCAAACCAGGAGGGGAGTGGCAGATTTAAGAGAAGACAGTAAAGGCTTTTTTCAGGGAGTAGGAAGTGAGCCCTTTGGGAAAATGCAATAGGTTCATTGTGCTGTGATGAGTGCCTATTTGAAACGTTTGATCGTGAATTTAAAATGAAAAGGGTCGGCACAGCTGTGACATTTTCTCCAGCAACTTCTACCTTAGGAGGGGCATAGGTGGCTTCTGCAAAGTTTGGGACTCAGTCCAGGATGCAAACATAAGAATGGACCACAGAATCCATGTTGGAAAAGGTGGAAAGAGAGGACAAAAGGGGCAATGGATAGTAAAAGCAAGTAGCGGATGGAGGTCCACCTGAGATCTAAGAAATACTGAAGTAATGTAGTAGGATAGATGAGCTGAAAAGCTAGGAAGGAGATTATATAGAATGTGAAGCTTAAAACCAGGATATTATAGGTGATGCTGTTCTTGCTAATGATAAAATCGAAGTTGCAATCATGGGAATGGGTGACTGAGACAGGGTGGAGAAAAGGACATTAAAAGTCACCGAGAAGCAAGGATGGGGCCTCCAAATTGATGTTAAGGTCACTAGTTGAGTCTGGAAAAAGAGGAAATGCTGTGAAACTGGAAGCCACAATTAGTAGTAGTAACTAATATCTAAGCTTGTAAGTAAATAAGTACCTTTTCTTAAGTGTGAAAATACAATTATTTACAAATTTTAAACTGTAGACCCTGGCATACATGTTAAATTGTGGCTTCTCGTAATTGCTTACAATCTCAATAAACCAAACCAAAACCAAACCCAGTGCCGATTCTGACTCATAGCGAACCTAGAGGACAGAGTAGAACTGCCCCTTAGAGTTTCCAAGGAGCGCCTGGTGGATTCAAACTGCCAACCCTTTGGTTAGCAGCTGTAGCACTTAACCACTACGCCACCACACTCTCAGTAGTTTTTGTTATCTGCACCAACAGCTTACATAAGCTGGACCATCCTTTTAACAAGTTTGTATACCTTTTCCAAAGGACTCTGTTTATATATTATTTATGATGGTATTGCGGTAACACATGGTATCTAAACCAATGTCTAATAAAATCCCCAAAGGATAATGAATATGTCATTGTGGTAGAAACAAAATCTCTCAAATTCTCTTTGAGGGAAGAAATATCTGTTTAAGATTTTCTGAGCTGTATCTAAACAGAAGATCAAGAAGTAAATATGCCACTTATACTTGCCATGCCCTTCCTTGTGTAATATAAAGTGATACAAGAAGGGCCTGACTGGCTTGGAACAATGGACATCCATTCTTGCAGTCTGTCTTAAGAGCGATCAGAGATTTTTTTCAGGGAGCTATGTTTCATGGGAGATTAAGATAAATGATATGCCTCTAATATATTTAAACATTCCCTTAATAGCTCCACAGAGCAGGCAAGCATGTATTTATATATAATCCACCAAACCCTTAAGTTGGCAACCGTTCGTTTTTATGAGCTAGATAAAAAAAAAAAAAGATGCCATATAATCTTATCTGCAGTACGAATTTGGTGTTTTGCAGGATACTCTTAGACATCGCTGCATACATTGCTAGAGTGTATAAAAGGTATGATATGTTCTCCCAGGCAGAATAATACAAATTACTAAACGTACTGCTTACAGTAACCTGCCTGGATAAAGGTAGACCTGGTTAACTGAAATAAACCTCAGGGTGATGGTGCTTGAGTTGGAATTACACAGAGAGGAACAAGGGGAAATACTCTCAAAAAGTTTATTTCTTTGCTTGTTCTCTGCTGTTTTTTTAAGATTTTAATTTACTTTTCATTTCATTTTCCCTGTTGTTGAAAATGTACACAGCAAAACATACATCAGTTCAACAATTTCTACATGTACAATTCACTGACACTGATTACATTCTTCAAATTGTGAACCCATTCTGACCCTCCATTTTCAAATTATTCCTCCTCCATTAACACAAACTCATTGCTTCTTAAGTTTCTTCTTTAACCTTTCAAGTTGCTGTTGTCAATTTGATCTCATATAGTTCTTTAAAAGAGCACAATGATCAAGATAAACATTCTTTACTAATTAAGCTAAACTATTTTTATTGTTTGGTTAAAAGAAGACTTCAGCTGATATTTTTGGTTTAAGCTTTAAAGATTACATCAGGGCAATAGTTTCAGGGGTTTATCCAGCTTATATGGCTTCAGAAGGTTTGGAGTCTATGAGAATTTCAAATTCTGGTCTACATTTTTCCCCCTTTTGATCAGGGTTCTGCTATAGAATCTTCAACCATAACACTGATCTTTTTTTTTTTTTCCTTGATCAATTCTTAGACTCAATCTTTGCATCCACTTTACTCATAACAGGAGCAAACTTTTTTTTTTTTCTGCTGAAGATACTGACATCTTGTTGAAGACAACCCCATTGTGATTATTCCGCCCATGAGAAGAAAGAATGTGCTTATCCTCTTCCACAAAGCCTTTTCAGTCACCTCTATCATATGCTTATGTCTTGTTCCATGATTCTGTTTACACAATTTGTTTGGCTATTAATCACTAGATGTTTTGTGGAATCTCTTGTACTGGATTGTAACTACACCCATTTCTCACTTATCAAAATGCTTAGTTAGGTTCCAAAAACTAGGTCACTATGCAAAAATTGCCAATATATAAAAATGGAGGATGACCCCATCAGATCACAAAGTGGAGGATGACTACATCATTACATAACTGCCAAATTACATAATTACATAACTGCCAAATCACTGAGAATCCTGACCCAACCAAGTTGACACATAACCTTAACCATCATAGCCAGTGTTACTCTCACCTCACACCTCAGCATTTGTTACTGCCAGATTACACCATTAATGTGCAAAATAGTTCAATAGTAGATTTTTTACTATTGTCATAAAAGTGAAATGTCAGATAACAAGATAGTAAGTGAGAATAGGTCTGCAGATGCTGTGGTTTAGTGAAAAGAACATAGATTTTGGAGCTTAGACTTCAAGTTTTAAATTCTTATTATAACAGCTGTGTGATTTTGAGCTTAGTCACTTACCTCCAACGTCCATTTCTGTCATCTTTAAAATGGGGAGAATAATATCTATCTCATATGGTTATAAAACCAAAAACACGTTGCTGTTTTGTTGATGCCAACTATGTGAGGAGAAAATATGTCAAAGCGCTTCACAAACTTTCAGCATTACACAAATGTTAGTTATTAAAACATAAGACTATTTAGGAATCTTCATAATGTTGTAGACATGACATATAACAGAAATATCAGAAAGAAGACACAGAGAAGGTCTCTACATGACCTCAGAACATAATTTTAAAGATTGAATTTGTCCAAAATTCTAACAGGAAATGTTGGGAGTTGTGAATCCCCTCATTGTTGCTGTTGTTAGCTGTCATCAATTTGGCCCTTGACTCGTGGTGACCCTACGCATAACGGGTCAGATTGTTGTGATCCGAAGAGCTTCATTGGCTGCTTCTTGGAAGTAGATGGTCAGGCCTTTCTTCTTAGTCCATCTTCGTCTGCAAGCTCCTGTGAAACCTACTTAGCGTCACAACACACAAGCCTCTACTGTTGGTTGCACATGAGATGCACTGGCTGGGAATTGAACCCAGGTCTCCTGCATGGAAAACAAAAATTCTACCACTGAACCATCATGCCCTCACAGCACCTTCCCTAGCAGGGGTCAAACAGAGGAATACAACACTGGTCAGGAAGTGGTAGAAAGAGCACATGGACTGAGAAAGAGGCAAAGTGATAGCATTCTGAGGCTCCTTCCAGTTCTATACTTCTGTGAAAATATCCCATCCTCACATAGCTAATCCTCGTTTCAATAATAAATTGGAAAACTGGAGAGCTGGACTGCGCATGATGCTTATTTGCATTGCCCACATACTTAGCAGTGTGTTCTACACATAGTAGGGGCTCAGTAAGCTTTTTGTTAATTGACTGAGAAAAGCTATAATAAGTGTCACTCTTCCAGGGGTTCTCTCAGCATGAGTAGAAAGAATTTATGCGAAAAGAAATAACTAAATTGTATGCATTCAACATAAACATTATCAAATTCAATTTGTGTTTGAAAAAGATGTTGGCACTCACTTTTACATGTCTTGGGAATGCTTCCTAATTAAATGCATTCTGGACAAAAAACACAAGACACGATTAAGAAAATGCCAGATATGTGAAATTCAGCTGAGCCTATTCATTATTTCTTAGAAGGAAAAGCAGAACTACTGGAAAATAAAGCCATATTTTGTCTCAAAAACATTTTTTGATAATCACAAAATAGAAAGGATTTCTTCTTGATTAGTTTGAACGGTTGCCTCTAGGCCTTAGGAAGGGAAAGGAATGGAAACGAAGTTGTAAACAAAAGTATTAGTTGATTACCATGGGTTGTCTGATATATACTGAACGCCCAGCTACTAAGGCTTAATGAACGACAACATGAAGTAACTCATTGTACCTACCCCTTACCAAAAACAAGCTTTTCAAAAGGCCAAAATCATGGAAAGAATAAATGCATAATCCCTAATATTAGTCCCTAAACCCTGGTGGCTTAGTGGTTAAATGCTACAGCTGCTAACCAAAACGTCAGCAGTTTGAATCCACCAGGTGCTCCTTGGAAACTCTACGGGGCAGTTCTACGCTGTCCTATACGGTCACCATGAGTCGGAGGCGACCCCACAGCAACAGGTTCGTTGTTTGGTTGGTACACACTAGATTGAAAACCAGTTGCTGCCAAGTTGACTACGACTCGTGGAGATCCCATGTGTATCAGTGTAGAACTGTGCTCCATCGGATTTCCAATGACTGATTGCTCAGAAGTAGATCACCAGGTTTTTCTTCCCAGGTACCTCTGGGTGGACTCGAACCGCCAAAATTTCTGTCAGTAGTCTCCTGAGTTAACTTTTTGCACCACCCAGGGACTCTACACTCTAGATGAGGAGATTAAAATTCAGTTTTAACTACATTCATCAAACACCTACTATACACCAAGCCTATTTATATATAAATTTATACACAAAAAGTCTCATGTCATCCCATGAGATGAATACGGGCAGTCTCCGATTTAAGGTTAAAACAGGGCTCTAGTTTGATAACTCCATCATAAATTGGTTTTTATGTAAATCGAACACCTCTTTTTTTTTTTTTAGTTTTCATTATTATTGACTTTTATTATCAGTATCTTTATAAATCTGATCTTTATTGATCTCTGGTGGTTGGAAAATTTACATATAAACTTTTGAATATATTTTAGTACATACATAAAAAATACACAAATCATAAAAATCTACTCCGACGATGAAAAAGAATGGACAAAGTTGGCATTTTGTCAGTTGTGGTAATAACTCTACTTGTGGAAGGTTCTGGATCATCTGGATTATCCCTGGAAATGAGGATGGCGTCTCTAGTCAGAAAATTAGTCAGAGTTGTCTGACTGGTCTTTTCTTTTTTTCTTCACATGTTTTGCAGTAATATCTCACTGCTTCCCGAATCTGCCTACCCACTTTAGCAAAGTGATCAGTGTTTGGGTCCACGTTTTCAAGCAAGTGAAGCCCCTGATTTAGTTCAGAAAAAACTCCAGTTAATCCTTTCACTGTAAAATTTTTTGACGATTTCTCTTCTTCCTCTTCCTCATTATTTCTTTCTTCTTCAGCATTTCTTTCCTGATCAAAATCTATTAAGATTCGATTTGTCAATTCCCTTTCTTCATGATCTATGAGCTGTTCCATATTATCAATATCAAGTTCTAAATTCAGGTTCTTGCCATACAGATGATTTTTCCACTGATCTCTGCCATCTCATTATCCTGATCAAATGCTTGGAGTAAGGTCACGTAACTCAGTAATTTTTTCCATATCCTGTAACTTCTTCCGGGGAAGATGCAATGTTCCAGATACACTGATGGTCATGTCATGTATCAGCTACATAGTTGTCAGTGAGGTTTGTCATTACTCAAATTTGTCATAGGTTGGGAACTACCTGTACTATTATTGCCCCTATTTTTCAGGTAAGGAACTGGAAGCTCAGGGCAGGAGTGGCACAGAATGGGCTTAAAGCCAAGGTCCTGTGATTCCAAATCCCAGGATCTTTCCCCAGCAACAATCTACTCTTCCAGCCCCCTGGGAGCCCTCCTGTTGATAATGAGACCATGTGCATAAGCCTTATCTGTATGCATGGATTGAGAAGAAAAATAGAACCAACTAAAGCATGAACCCAGAGGGAAGCCATCTTCACAGAACAGAAGAAAATCCTGGATTTAGCAGAAGCCACAAAGTAAGAACATAGGAAGAGAACCAGCCCTACCGCTTTAAGTATCTTCTGCCTATAGATGATCCCTACATTTTTGCTTCTGCCTCGGACCCCTCCGCTGAGCTCCAGACTGTTATATTTAACTGCCTACCAAACATCACCACTGATGTCTAACAAGCAGCTCAAATGCATGGCCAAAGCAGAATTCTTGATACCTCCCCAAATCTGCCCATACTCCAGTTGTCCCCATCCCAGCTGATGGCACCAGCATTCGTCCTGCTCAAGCCCCACACCTAAGTGTCATCCTTGATTTCTCTCTGTATCTCTCACTACATCCAACCCAGCAACAATTCCTATCAGCAATACTTCCAAAATATGTTCCAAACTTGGTCCCCATCCTTCCACCTCCACCACTAGCAGCCTAGTCCACGCCAACCCCACCTCTCATCTAGATGCTGCAACGCCTCTGCATCCAGTCTTGCCCCCAAGGGTCTATTGTCCACCTAGTAGCAGAGTGGTCTTCTGTAAACAGAAGCAGGATCGTGCTGACTCCCCATATAAACGCTCCACAGACTTCCCGTTACACTGGGAATAAAATCCTGATTCCTTACGCTGGCCTGTGAAGGCCACTATGATCCCGCTTCTACTCTCCACCATGTCATATCAAGTTCCCCACCTCAAGATCTCAAATCACACAGGTCTTGATAAGCCTCCACCCAGATATTCTTGCTACTCCCTTGGGGCTTTTACATTTCCTTATGCCCTCTAGCTGCAAAATTCTCCTAAAACTTTGCATATCATCCTTCTGATCTCTGGACAAAGGTACCTTCTCAGAGAATTTGCACTTGATCATCCTATCCAAGAATAAGAAACTCCCCGCCCCCCCTGCCCCAAAAAGCCAAACCAGCTGCCGTCGAGTTAACCCTGGTTCATGATGATCCCATGTGTGTCAGAGTAGAACCATGCTCCATAGGATTTTCAATGGCTGATTTTTGGGGAAGCAGATTGCCAGGCCTGTCTTCCAAGGTGCCTCTAGGTGGGTTCGAATCATCAACCTTTGGGTTACTAGGTGAGTGTTTTACCATTTGCACCACCCAGGGACTCCACCAAAAATAAAAAGCCCTGAGCAGTCAGGGTTTTTTCTAGCTAATCTCGCTCACTACACCAATTTTATCAAGTCAGCCTAGGGAAATTTCAGCTTCCTTCCCTGGCCAGGCCAGGCCCCTACTCCATGCAGCCCTTTCTCTCTCATATTCACTCACCTGGGGCTAGGTCAGCAGACACTGACCCTTTCTTTCTCTCACTCTCATTGACCCTGGGCTAGGTCAGTGGATACCAGCCCCTTCTCTCTCTCATCCCCATTTACCTGGTGCAAGGTCAGCAGGTACTGACCCCTTTTCCGTTCCATAGGTCTGCTAATTTTTGAAATGACTAACAATCTGCAAAAAGGGCTATCTTTAATCTAGGAGAAAAAGAATACAAACCCAAACGGCGAGATCTGGGAGGAGTCTCAGTACAGGGCCTCAATCCCCCAGGGGATACACTTATCCTCCCAAGAGCAGATTTTTGCTCTCTCCATCCAGGAAGCTTCATTGAGCCTCCATCTTCCAAGGCCTTTAATGGCCTTACCACTTGGTCTCCTGAGGCTTAGTCAGCATCAGTCCCCTAGGTGGTTCTCTCTTGGTCGGGTCAGCCCCTACTCTTTGGCCGCAGATGCAGTCCTGCTCTTAGGAATCAGGACCGAAGACCAAATTGTTTACTGAAAAGGGATTCTACTCCTTATAAGCTCCCACACTCACTATGCCTCATCTGCTTTATTTCCTGTATAAAAAACCAACCCAAACCCATTGCCATCAAGTCAATTCCAACTCTAGTGAGCCTATAAAGCAGAGTAGAACTGCCCTATAGAGTTTCCAAGGAGCGCCTGATGGATTTGAACTTCCGACCTTTTGGTTAGCAGCCATAGTGCTTAACCACTACGCCACCAAGGTTTCCTTATTTCCTGTATGGCTGTTATTGATTTGAATGTTCTTGTCTCACCCACCCCACCTTCCTGTTGTAGGCCCCAGCATGGTAGGGACCCTGCCTGTCCTTTCCACCTCTTATCCCAAATGACTAGAACAGTTACTGGAACACAGGGAGTGTTCAATATGTTCAATAAACATCAGTTGGAGGAATGAATGAATCATTTTGGAGTCATGTTCTAAGGTCAAGGGAAAAGACAACATTTATTTACCACACAGAAAATTCTTCTAGACTAGATATTAAAACGCAGGCTTCAGTCTAAAATATTTCTGTCCTTCTTCAATGTTTCAGAGCTCTCTCTATGGTAAATGTTGCTAAGAAAATGACTAAGAGGTTTCAAGTCCCTTCATGCTGTCAGAAGGGTATGGAATATATTTCAGGCTCCAAGGTTAGTCAATTATGTTTGTGACAGGATAACTGTAGGATATAATTTATACAAACTAGAGAATAAACGGAACAAATATGGTTATTCACAGTTTTATAGCTCTCATAATAAAAACAGAACAAGACAAATAAGAAAGATTTCTGTACAAATCTTCACTGCATTGACCTTCACCGTGTGAATCAAAAGTTTTTCCAAAGAGCTATTTCTGTTTAAGATTCTTGTGCCTCGCAAAAAGTGGGAAAAATAGTTATAAGAAAAACGATTACGGATATCAAAGTAGCTCTATGTAACACAAAAGTAAATCATTTTAAATGTGCAGAATTAAACAAATTATATGGTTTCCTATTTTACACGGCATTTACTAATTTATTGATGTATTGCACTGGGCAAATCTGCTGAAAAAGACCTCTTTAAAGTGTTAAAAAGCAAAGATGTCATGTTGAGAGCTAAGGTGCACCTGACCCAAGTCATGGTATTTTCAATTGCCTCATGTGCATGTGAAAGCTGGACAATTAATAACGAAGTCCGAAGAAGAACTGATGCCTTTCCAGAATGTTCCTTAGAGGCAGGGATGGTGAGACTTCATCTTACACACTTTGGACATGTTATCAGGAGGGATCAATCCCTGGTGAAGGACATCATGCTTGGTAAAGTAAGGGCTCAGCGAAAAAGAGGAAACCCTCAACAAGATGGACTGGCGCAATGGCTGCAACAATGGGTTCAAATACAGCAACAATTCTGAGGATGGCACAGGACTGGGCAGCGTTTCTTTCTGTTGCACATGGGGTTGCTATGAGTCGGAACCAACTCAACAGTACCTAACAACAACAACAATTTCTTGAAATCTTTATAGTATTAACTTACTATTTAGCTGACTATAGAGAAAAAAATACATTGATTTTTGTCAGTACAGTTGTACAAAATATGGACTTAAAACATGTCTAAGAAAGGTAGATTTTTATTTAATGTGCCACACATGAGATAATTTTTCCCCATAAGCCAGTATATTTTGTTTTTTAGTGTCCAGGCTCATTTTTTCCTTCTAATATGAATATTACTAAGAGGGTGTTTCCTTTAAAAGTAAAAAATAATACTGTATATAGTAAGCAGTGAATGTAGAGAAGATTACAAATTGTAAAGGTTAATGTAATTCCTGTTGTGTGAACTAATAAAGCTATAATATCCATTAAGATCCAAAAACAATGCCAGGAATTAAAAACGATTGAGTCAGTAACAAATTAGAAAGCAATGAATAAAAACAATAGAAGGGAAGATTAGAGCCTCCATTTTCCCACCATTTTTTACAGCAGTATCTTCTGAAAACCTCCTGTAATTTTACCTGCCCAGCCCATTTATCACCAAAGAGAGAAACAGAAAATATATTTAAGTAGGTTTTTCTTTCTAGAAGATGTTAAATCACTCCTCTAGGCAACACACTTCAGTACCTGACTGTTCCAAGGTCAGACGGCCTTCTATCAGGACATGTAAAAGGTAGTTCACTACACTCCTCTGTGGCCCTGGCCAAAGCCGCAGTCTCTGAATCTGGCTGTGGCTGTGGCTGCTGAAGTCAGGCCTATACAGACTTTGACTCCCTTTCCACTGGCAACATCATCCCTCAAGCACACTTAGTGTCTTTTGCTTTCTGCCCAGAGAGCCTGCTCTGTACTCGACTGTAATAAGCCAGAAGTAAGGGGGAGTTCTCCATCCAAGGAGACAGGAGGCAGTGGGGACACACTTTCTCCCATCAGTCCTTGGGTAGACAATTCTGAGAGGCATCTCTACGTCCAAAAGCTCCTGGGAGGAAATGAGCCTAATTTGCTCACAGGTTGACCTCAATAACACACTCTTGCCTTGGTTTTCTTCCTTTTCTTGTTCTCTTCAGTCCCTTACTTGGTAAGAGTTTGAAGTATGTGAATTCTGTTAAGGATTGAATTGTGTCCCCCCCAAAAGATGTGTTGAAGTCCTAACCTGTACCTGTGAAATGTGACCTTGTTTGGGGAAATAGGGTCTTTCTTTCAAGATATGATCAGTTAAGTCCTACCAGGGTGGGGTGGGTATTAGTCCTAATCCCCTCTGAGTGGTATCTTATAAAAAGTAAGTCACGCGGAAGGCAAGACAGCATGTGAGGATCTCACTACAAGCCAAGGAACACCAAGAAATCCCCAGGGCTACCAGACACTAAAGGAGACAAGTAACTATCTTCCCTTAGGGCTGAGAGCGAGAGAGCATGATCTGCTGATACCCTGAACTTAGACCTTAAGCTTCCAGAACTGTGAGAAAATAAATTTCTGTTCTTTAAAGTCTCCCGTTTGTAGTATTTATCATGGCAGCACTAGAATACTAAGACAGATACTAATGTTTCCAATTATGCCATGCTTTCACCCTTCTAATTATGCCAGCCATTACTCTAATTATTCTCTCACCTCTTGTTCTCACAGCATGATAGAATCTTTCCTTTTGCTCAAACCCCGTGCCAACACCAAGCGCATTCACACACGCTCACACAATTCAGTTCCCACACACATGTAGTCTCCATGTTTCCTAAGATCTCCATGTCTCTGCTTGCCTCCCATCAAACTTTGGTCTGATTGTTGTAATAGCCCCATGTGGGTCCATGTCTTCTGTCTATCCCCTTCTAATCTATCTTCCATCAGAGCAAATATATTTTTAACGAAGTGCTTCAATGGTTTTCTATGGGTTTCATAATCATGTTCAAATCCCTTAGCTCAGTGGTTCTCAACTGGGGTGATTTTACCCTTCAGGGGACATCTGACAATATCTGGAGACATTTCTGGTTGTCACAAATTGGGAAGGACTGACAGGCATGCTGCTAAATATCCTACAATGCACAGGACAACACTCTACAAAGAAGGATTATCTAGCCAAAAATGTCAATAGTATGCCTTAGTTATCCAGTTCTGCTATAACAGAAATACTGTAAGTGGATGGCTTTAACAAACAGAAACTTATTTGCTCACAGTCTAGGAGGCTAGAAGTCCAAATTCAGGGTGCCAACTCCAGGCAAAGGTTTTTTCTCTCTGTTGGCTCTGGGAGAAGGTCCTTGTCATCCATCTTCCCTTAGGTCTAAGAGTTTCTCAGTGCAGGGACCCTGGATCCAAAGGACAAAATCTTCTCTTGGATCTACTTTCTTGATGGTATGAAATCCCCCTGCTCATTACTCGATTCTCTTTTATATCTCAAAAGAGAATGACTCAAGATAAACCTAATCCTGTAGATTGAGTCCTGCCTCATTAGGATAACTGCCTGTAATTGCACCTCATTAACATCACAGAGGCTAGGATTTACAACAAGTAGGACAATCACATCAGATCACAAAATGGAGGATAACCACAAAATACGGGGAATCATGACCTAGCCAAGTTGACACGCATTTTGAGGGGACACAGTTCAATCCATAACAAGTACCATTGTTGAGAAACCCTTCATTAGCCAATCACAGAAGGCTATTCCACATCTGGTCGTGTCCATCAGTCTCACCTCACCTTCTGCTATTTTATCTCAAACACCTTCTGCTCCACTCATAAGGAACTATTAGGTTGCAACATATGAAACTGCCAATATTTGACAACTTAACCTTAAAAATGTCAATTTTGTGATTCAACAAAATGTTTATAAGTTCCTTGAGTGTAACTGTATTTCTTCTGTCTACAATGCACTCCTCACTCACTACTTTCTCCTACTTATCTTCCAAAACCTAGGCCAAGTTTCTCATTCTCAATAGCCCTACCATGAGTTGCAAGCATGAGGTACACGCCTATCCTCTATGCTCCCACAGCCTCCTCTCCTTATACCTCCCACTCTCCAAGGGACGGATAATGTCTTGTCTGAAGAGCAAGTGACTCGAGGCCAGATGTCATGTCTGATTTTACTCTGTATTTCCAGGGTTCAACACAGGGTCTGGGATCTGGGAGCCATTTCATCAGTTACAGTGTAAAGAATGATTAGATGAACACAAGCACTCCTAGAAAGAAGGTGAATGGATATATTGTGAATTTCCAATCGTTTTCATGTCTCCACTGTGAGAGCTGACAATAATACTGCTCTGAGTCACTAAGAAATGCCTCTCACTGTCATCATAGTTAAGCAATATAATCAACATTTCCCAAAGGCTAATTAAAATTTTACTTTATATAGACAACCAGTGACTTTGAGAATTCCTAAATGCCCATCCAGCACTAGACACAGGTTAAGCTAAATAAAACCACCTATCTGTGGTCCAGGTTTTCAGCTGACTGCGGAGGAAGCTTTTTGACATAATGGTCGTAAAAACTGGGAAGGGTACAGAGAAACGAGTTCTGACATTAGTTTTAAGACAAATGGCCACTTTCACCAATATTTTAACAAAGATTTACTTCCTCCAAAAGAGTATTAAAAAAAAAAAGATTTCCAAATTGAGACCTTAATGTAACTTAAAAGTCAGATTTATTTTGTAAAAATTAACCACAGGTATTGAATTAGGAAGGACCCCGGTGGTGCAGTGGTTTAAGTGCTCAGCTGCTAATTCAAAGGTCAGGGGTTTGAACCCACCAACGGCTCTGTGGAAGAAAGATGTTGCAGTCAGCTTCTGTAAAGATTACAGCCTTGGAAACCCTATGGGGAAGTGTTACTGTCTTATAGGGTTGCTGTGAGTCAGAATTGACATGACCACAGTGGGTTTGGGTTTTGGACTGAATTAGGTTTAGAGAAAACACAGCAGGTCCTTCTCGTTGGCTGACAAATACAAACTACCATTAGTGGACTATAAACAGGCTTCAAATTGGAACAAATATTTAACAGAAGGTATGTGTACTATCCTGCAAATAGGTCAAGAAGCAGTCATTGAAACAGAACAGGATGCTTCGATATTGCAAAAGTGTATTGCAGGGTTGTATCTTTCCACCTTACTCATTCAATCTGGATGCTGAACACATAATCTGAAAAGCTAGACTATACGAAGAAGAATGTTGCATTAGGTTTGGAGAAAGATTCATTCACAGCCAGCGATATGCAGATGACACAAGCTTGCTTGCCAAAAATGAAGATAACTTGAAGCACTTACTGATGAAGGTCAAAGACCACAGCCTTCAATATGGATTGCACTTGAACAAAAAGAAAATCTTCACAACTAGACCAGTATACGACACCATGATAAAAGTTGAATAAATTCAAATAGTCAAGGATTTTATTTTACTTGGATCAACAACCAATGTCCATGGAAGCAGCAGTCGAGAAATCAAACAACTGGATGGATCTGATGCAAAAGACTTCTTTAAAGTTCTAAAAAGCGAAGACATCACTTTGGTGACTAAGGTGAACCTGATCCAAGCCATGGTCTTTTCAGTCGCCTTATATGCATGCAAAAGCTGGACAAAGCAAAGAAAAACAGAAGAATAATTGATGCATTTGTACTGTAGTGCTGGAGAAGAATACTGAAAATACCATAGACCGCCAGGAGAATGAACAAATGAGTTTTAGAAGAAATACAACCAGAATGTTCTTTAGGAGAAAGGATGGTGAGACTTCATCTTGTTTACTTTGAGTATATCATAAGGAAACGTCAGTCACTAGCAAAAGACATGCTCTTCGGTACAAGGTCAGCAAATGAACTCCAGAATGGGCTCAAACTTACCAACTTACCATGAAGATGGTATAGGACCTGGTAACATTTTGTTCTGTTGTTATACATAAAGTTGCCACAAATTGGAGCCAACTTGATGGCAACTAACAAAAACATGCAGTGTGATCTGTTGTGGGGTACTTTTTTTTTTTCTTCTTATTTTTTTGTTCTATAATAACTTTTCTAAAATCTCTCAAGTAATATATCAATACATTTCTATTTTTAAACAGAAAACTAAAGTATATACAATTTTTCCTAATCCCTGTCAAACCATACATTTTATTTTGTTACTTTTTTTTTTTACTTAATAAGTCTTTGAGATTTTCCTACCTCAGCACGCACATATCTGTTCTTTTAATAGTTGAAGAGTATTCTAGAACATAATGGATCACAGTGGTTAAGCACTCAGTTGCTAACAGAAAGGTCGGTGGTTCAAATCTACCAGCTGCTCCACGGAAGAAAGATGTGGCAGTCTTGCTTCTGTGAAGATTTACAGCCTTGGAAACCCTGTGAGGCAGTTCTACTCTGGCCTATAAGATGTCTATGAATCAGAATCAACTCAACAGCAATGGTTTGGTTTCGGGTTCACAATTTCTTTTAAAGAGCAAAACAGATTTAAAAAATAAACATTACCCAATTACTAACTTATCTTGTAAATTTATTTAAAACCATAAATTGTATGGAAGTTAAAAATCTTGCTGTTTTTACTAGAGGAGCGGCGTTTCGTGGTAGAAGACTGTATGGTGGGAATGTCCTCACCCTGGCTCCAGAGAAAGTGGAATGAGGGATGGATGAAGTTCTGATGTCAGGGAAAATTTCAGACAGATGGATGATTAACTAGTACAGAGACTAGTCAGGAAAACAGCAGTGCTTCTGTCCATTAAAAATTTTACAGAATGTATCTTTTGGCCCAGGCTCACTTTCTATTAGAGCGACACGGAGGGAAGTTCCAGCCTTGGGTTCTAGACCCCACTTTGTCACACCAGCTTATTGGCCTTGGGTAAAACACAGCTTCCCTATTGCCTGCCTCCCTCTCCATACTTTTTTTGTTGTTGTACAAATATAACAAACACAATATTTGCCGATTCAACATTTTTTATGCATACAATTTTGTAAAACTAATCACAGCAATCTTCTTGCGCAACCATCACCAACATCCATTGCCAAATTTTCCACCCCCATTAACAACAACTCTGTTACCTAAACAATAATTCCGCCTTTCCCCAGCCCTCCTGCCACTGGTAACCGTTACTAAACTCTTATTATCTCTATACCTTTGCCTATTCTAGGTACTTACTATTAGTGATATCGTACAATATTTGTCCTTTTGTAACTGACTAGTTTCATTAAAAGCATAATGTTTTCAAGGTACACCCGTATTGTAGTATGGATCAGGACTTAATTTCTCTTTATCCATATGTGTTTTCATTTTTTTTTTTCCATCTATTACTTATCTTAGTGGTTCTCTACATATGAAGTACAAAAAATCCTTTGAAGATCTATGAGTCCTCATATAAATTAAAAATTTGGGGGCGGAAAATTCAGCTAGATGATTTTGGGGGCTCATTTCATTCAGGCTGATGGCAAACCCCAGCCAATAATTAAACATGAAGAAATTTCTTTCTCACGTTCTCATTTATCACATAAGGGAATTTTGTCTGCATTATTTCATTGGTGCCAACAGAAGTTGAAATCATCTGGTAGGCAGGCAAAGCTGGGACACAAGGGCACTTTTAGAACACATGAGTAAGTGCCTAATGGAGGAAAAGGGGCAGTGGTGGCTCAGCGGCAGAATTCTCACATACCATGTGGGAGACCTGGGTTTGAGTCCCGGCCAACATACCTCATGCACAGCCACCAGCCATCGGTCAGTGGAGGCTTGCGTGTTGCTATGGTGTTGAACAGCTTTCAGCAGAGCTTCCAGATTAAGATGGTCTAGGAAGAAAGGCCTGGTGATCTGAAATCTGGCCAATGAAAACCCTACAAGTCACAACAGCCTGATCCCCTACCAATAATGGGGATGGAGCAGGACCAGGCAGCATTTCACTCTGTTGTGCATGAGGCTGCCATGAGTCGGGGACCAGCTTGATGGCAGCTAACAACAGCAACGGTGGAGGTGCAAGTAACTGAGGGTTATCCAAGATACAATAAGACCCATCCTAAATTTCACACTTCAAGAGACCCGGTGACTATATAAATAGGTCTGTTGGAATGGACCCCAGTGAAAAACCAGCTCTCTTTCTGAAATATCTGTAATACTATGCCATCATTTCCAAACCTCTAGAAATATTGCTTTGTGCCCCACTGTTCAATATTTCAGGGGGGAAAAAAATGCTGGAAGAAAGGGACTTGGGAAAATACTACCTAGAAAATTAAAAAAAAAAAAAAAGTCATTCCAAAATGCAATTTCCTATTTATTCCCCGCACCTCCCCCCACGCCCCCCCCCCCCCCCCGCCCAAGACCAGAGTCACAATAAATGGTCTCGGATAGGATGGGAGACAATTGTAGAACAAAACTCAAGATCTTCTTAAAAAAGGACAGATTTATTGGGCTGGCAGAGACCTGGGGAACCCACGAGACAATCGCCTTGAGATACTCTTTAAACTTTGAACTGAAACAACTCCTGGAGGGCAGCTTTCAACTGAACAACCGATTGGCTCATAAAATAAACAGTACTATGCTCCCTTTATATTAAAAAATAATAATAATAATCTATTTGAGACCAAATGTCAACATTTACCCTAAGGTGAAGATGAGAAAATGGGGATGGGAAGGAGGCAGAGAACAAAGAATAATGGAAGTAGAACTACTAGAATGGAAATAATGAGATTGTTGACGCAATGTGGAAAATGTAACCAATGTTGCTGAACAATATGGATAGAAATTGTTAAATGGGAATCTAATTTGCTGTGTAAACTTTCACAATAAAATAGTTTAAAAAAAAGAACTAAGGAGAGTCACATAAGGCCTGCTAAATATTCACCAGTAAACAATAAAAACCTGGCTCTGATGCCTCTTGGAATGTTGCAGATATGTAGTAAGGGAATTCACCAGAAGGCTATTAAAGCGTCTTTGATGCTGAGGATCTATGTTTCTATGGTGTAACACTTAGGGGCATCCAATACACAGTATCACCCGTGAGTACTGTGCTCCCTTTATATTAAAAAAATAATAATAATCTATTTGAGACGAAGGGAAACCCTGGTGGCATAGTGGTTAAGTGCTACGGCTGCTAACCAAAGGGTCGGCAGCTAGAATCCACCAGGCACTCCTTGGAAACTCTGTCCTATAGGGTCACTATGAGTCAGAATCGACTCGACAGCACTGGGTTTGGTTTTGGTATTTGAGGCCAAATGGTCATCATTTACCCTAAAGCAAAGACAAGAAATTGTTAAATGGAAATCTAATTTGTTATGTAAGCTTTCACCAAAAACCCAATGAAGTATCTTTTAAGAAGGCATAACTTTAAAGGTATAAATACTAAAGGCATAGGCATATTAAAAGGCATAAATATTTAAAAAAAAAAAAAAGGCATAAACAGAGAATGGAAATCAGTGGAACAGAGTTGTAGTGTTGCACACTAGTTCCTTGTGTATCCAATACTGTTTCAATTTCTAACTTCAAAAAACAAATATATTTAAAAGGCTATTTAAGAATGCAAATTACTCCAAGATGAAAATGGAGCAGCCCAGCATTTTGACAGACAAAATAATGACCAGAGTTGACTTTGATAAATTAGAGAAGTGGATTACAATTAACAGAAAGAAACCTAAAATAATAGGTTCTTAGAAAGAAAAGGACACTTGAGGGTCACCAATACCAACTCTCCCTGATGCATGAGTCCTCTCTACAGAGCTTCACATGTCCACCACTGCAGTCAAGATACTGAGCAGTTCTAACACCACAGTGATCTCTCTTGTTGCCCTTTTATAGCCACACCCCACTTCCCTTCTGCCTACCTTTTCCTCCCTCCCAAACCCCGGCTGGCTCCTCTATTCCTCATCATTTCAAAAGTATTACAGAAATGGAATTGTACAGTATGTAACCTTTTGGTACTGGTGTTGTCTCTCTCAGCAAAATTCTCTTGAGAGTCACCCAGATTGTTGCTCGTATCAGGTTTGCTCCTTATGTTGCTAAGCAGTATTCCAGGGTATGGATGTATCACAGCTTACTTAACCATTCACCGGTTCTGGGCTAATTCCACTTTTTGACTATTACGAATAAAGTTGCTATTATGAACATTCAAGTACAGGTTTTGTTTTTTTCAAGGTTAATTGTTTACTCAATAGAGTGGTATTTTTGTTGGAGTTTTTTTTTTGCCATTTTAAGCGTATAATTCAGAGATATTATGTACATTCACCTTTTTGTGCAAACATCACCACCGTCCCTTTCCAAAAATTTTTCATCACCCCAAACAGAAACTCAGTACTCCTTCAGCAATAACTCCCCATTCCCCTCTCCCGCCAGCCCATAATAAGCTTTTGTTTCTGTCCATTTGTGTATTCTAGATATTTCATAGAAGTAGGAGCATACAATATTTGTCCTTTTGTGTCTGACCTATTTCACTTAGCATAATGTTGTCAGGATTCACCCATGTGGTAGCATGTACCAGACTTCACTTCTGTTTATGACTAATATCCCACTGCACGGATATACCACATTTTGTTTAGCCATTCATCTGCTGATGGACACTAGGGTTGTTTCCCCCTTTTGGCTATTGTGAATAGTGCTGCAGTGAACACTACTGTAGAAATACCTGCTTGCATCTCTGCTTTCTTGGCAGGGCAATTGCTAGGTTATACAGTAATTCTATGTTTAACTTTGTGAGGAAATTTGTGAGGAATTCACGTACAGGTTTCTGTGTGAACATGAGTCTTCATTTCTCTGGGATAAATGTCCAGGTATGCAGTTGCTGGGTCACAGAGTGATTGCATTTTTTATTTTTATAGGAAACTGCCAAACTATTTTCCAGAGGGGCTGTACCATTTACGTTCCTCCCCCAGCAATGTATGAGTGACTTATTTTCTCCACATCCTGGACACATTTTGTGTTGCAACTTTATATTTTAGCCATTCTGATGCAGTGTAGTGATATCTCATTGTGGGATTTGCCCCACCTTTTTTGAACTCTCCAGTAATATAAGCCTCAGGAGTTTCCAAGGGAGCTGGGATTTGCCCCTCCGTAACTTCTCTTCACTGGTTCAAGTTCTGCTTTCTGGAGTCTGACACCCTTCCTCTGTAACTACCCATTTTCTCCCTGTCTCAGAAACGTTCTCTTTTTTCAGGTTGATATTCTCAGTTATTTCAATTATTTCTCGGAAATTATGTTTTGCAGGCCCTTTATTTATTTATTTATTTTTTGCTGCCATGATCTCTTTCTCTTTCACTCAAAAACTCACATTTCTTGAGGTTCAATGATATGTGGTAGACTCTGTCCTGGGCTTAGGGATAAATGGACAAATAAGACGAGGTCCCAAGTTTCACAGTCTAGTAGAAGAAACAGATATAAACTGCAATCTACACCACACAGTACAGCAAAGGTTATTATAGAATGCCTACCAAGAACAATACATGCTACAGCTATTGGGCATCAAGGACCAACCTTATTATTCATGACAAAGATTTAGTTCCCTCTCAGAAGACCTATGGTAAAATGAAGAAGAAATGCATCTACAGATAACTTTAATATAATGTGGCAACATGGGGGCAAGGCTGGATTTGCGGGTAAGGAGGGTGGAGGGTGGGAGATGTCAGAGAAGGGGAAGATGTGTGTTAGAAGTGATGCCTTAGCAGAGCTGTGAGAGGTGACCAGCAGGAGCCAGTGGAAGACTGGGATTTAGGAAGAGGCAGGCATTTCAAGTACAGGGGCTTGCATAAGCAAAGGAGTAGAGTTTTGAAGCCATTAGAAGCAATCTGGAGTATCTGATAGCCTACAAGTGGCATGAAATTAAAAAAAAAAATTACCGTCAAGTCGATTCCAACTATAGCAACCCTACAGGACAGAGTAGAACTGCCCCATAGGTTTCTAAGGCTGTAAATCCTTACAGAAGCAGACCACCACATCCATCTCCTGCGGAGCAGCTGGTAGGCTCAAACCACTGACCTTTTGGTTAGCAGCCGAGTGCTTAACCACTGTGACACCAGGACTTGGCATGAGATTGCTGATGCACCAATAGGGGCATCTACCCCTTAATCAAAATGATCAACCACTCATTCATTAACCTCCTCATCCTTTCAGACATTATACAGCTGGAGAAAAAGGGAATGAAAAATAAACAATGGACAAATAAACCATAACATTAAAAAAACAAACAAAAAAAGTGTTACCTCTGGGGATACAAAGTTCTAGGATATAGTGGTAAGGAATAGAAGCTAGATGTCTTTGAAAGTAACTTGTTTAGTGAATTTGACTTTGGATCCAGGTAGATACAGCAAGATTAAATTTTTAAAAACCCATGCCTAAAATCTTTAAATAAAAACAAATGAACCTAAATGTGTATAAACCAAAACAAATCAGTTGCCATTAAGTTAATTCCAACTCATGGTAACCCCATTTGTTTCAGAGTAGAACTACTCCATAGAGTTTTTGAGACTGTGACCTTTTTGAAGCAGGTTGCCAGGCCTTTCTTCCAAGGTACCTCTGGGTGGGTTCCAACCACCAACCTTTCAGTTAGTAATAAAGTGCTTAACCGTTTGCGACAACCAGAGACTCCTGTATATATATGCACATCTATAACTACATCAAGAAGAACTACATCATCCAAATGTGAAAACATTCTATCTGTGCTTGCTGTTGTTGCTGGGTGCCATGGAGTAGACTCTGACTCACAGTATCTGCGCTTAGAGGGGTATAGCCTAAAAACCAAAAGAACTGCAGCTATTAAACTTTCAGTAACTGTATTGTTGCTGGCAATGTTGGTGTTGTCTTCCGAGACTGTCGGGGGTATATTTGTGGGATAGAGCAAACAATTAATTATGTAATATTCTAATCGTATCATCCCCAGTATTGTTGAGAACTGGGATTCTCAGTATGGGAGAAAGTAGGAGATATGAAAGAAAAACGTAGAGCTTTGAATTTGACTTGAAAGTAGTTTATCTCTAAATAAAACTATATATATAAATATATAATTTCTTAATAGTGTCCAGCTTAAAAACCTATAAACAGCACTAACCCACTAGCAATGAGAACCTCAAGGATTCAGATATCCATTGCCCTTGAGTTGATTCTGACTCATAGCAACACTATAGGACAGAGGAGAACTGCCCCATGGTTAGTTGATGAATACCTTTTTTTTTTTTAGTTTTCATTATTATTACCTTTTATCATCAGGATCTTTATAAATCCAATCTTTATTTGTCTTTGAGGGTTCGGGATATTACACATAAAATTACAGACATGATGACAGTAGCAAATTATGCGCTGCAACGTTGCATGTAATACCTACGTGTTACTAACGGTAAGATGTACAAAAACGGATGGCCGTAAAGTGCAGTTTGTCGTAACTTGAATACGTAATATGATACTAAGTCATGGTTATGTTTTCTAAATAATTTATCTTTTAGAGATACATACTGAACAGTTTATAAATGAGATAATAAAATTTGTGGTATTTGCCTCAAAATGATATGGGGAGGAAGTGGGTGGGAGTACAAATGAAATGAGATTGACCATCAGCTGGTAAATTTTGAAGCTCTATTACGAATACATGGGGGTTTCATCATACTTTTCTATCTACTTTTGTATATGTTTTACATTTTCAGTATAAAATGTTTTTAAAAAATGAAAAGAGACCATCACCAATGGAAGAAGTGTAATTTCCTATAGATGTCTTAGGAAAAGGATTCAGTGCATGACAATATGACACAGAACTCAAAAATATGATCCTTCCATAAGGATGAAGGAAGGCTAAGATCTCTTGATTTTATGAGCCAATGATCAGTACTGTTGAAACTGTGAGAAGTCACCAAATTCAGTTAACAACGTGAACCACCGAAAATGAGAAAATAAATATAATTATCCTGTACCCCAAAACCTACTACCATTGAGTTGATTTTGACTCATAGCAAACCGATAGGTTAAGAGCTCGGCTGCTAACCAAAACATACACATTCAAATCCACCAGCTGCTCCTTGGAAACCCTATGAGGCAGTTCTACTCTGTCCTATAGGGTCACTCTGAGTTGAATTATCCTATAGGAAATAATTACCCCAACTTCTGCTAAAAAGAGCAACTTCTTAGCTTCCTGGTTAGATTGGTTAAAAATGTTATTTTACTTACATTTAATGGCCTATGTTATTGCATCACAAAAATTAATACCATGAAATGATTCTTCAGCTAGAGACAATTATGCATGTATTTATACAAGGCAATTTACATCTTTAACATTTGAAACAAGTCAATAATTTATTCCCTGTCCTTTCTGAGTAAATTCTTAAATGGTTTCTTAATAGGCTACAATTTTGGCAACTCTGAAAACAAGTATCTTCAGCTAAATAAAGTGACATGAACAAAATTACAAAAAAAAAAAAAAAAGACCCTCGTTCCACTACGCATTATACGAGTTGCCGTCCAGTCAATTCCATCTCATAGGAACCCTACAGGACAGAGTAGAACTGCCCCATAGGGTTTCCAAGGAACAGCCGAACGCTTAACCACTGTGCCACCAGGGCTCCTCATTCCATTGGAAGAAAAAAAAAAATCCCCATTTGTGTACAAAGGGGTTGAGTTAACAGGTATCCCTGATAACTTCTTTGGCGAACAGTTTGCTTTAAGTCAAGAAGTCACCCTTATTAGCACACGTCAATTCTGAGGTCGACGCACTCACATTTGCTCATTCATTCATTCAATAAACATTTATTGAATCCCCTGTTTTATGCCAGAAATGGATTAGCAGCAGTAAACAAAACAGACAAAAACTTCTGCCCCCTTTTAGTGGCACATAGTAAAAAAAAAAAAAGAAATGTAAAATAAGTTAAATAAAATACATATTTCATATGGTAATAAGTACAACCAGAGGAAGGTGCTGTCATTTTAAAAGATGGATAGGAAATGATCACTAAGAGGTTGTTGGTAGGTGCCATTGAGTCTATTTGTGACTCATAGCAACCCCATGTGACAGAGTAGAGCTGCCCCATAAGTAACCTTGGCTGTAATCTTTACAGGAGCAATCACCAGGTTTTTCTCCTGCGGAGCTGCTGTGGGGTTTGAACCTCCAGTCTTTGAGTTAGCAGCCAAGTGCTTAACCATTGAGCCACCAGGACTCCTTCACTAAGAGGTTACACATGTGTAAAGATCTAAAGTCAGTGAGGAAGTTAGCCGTACGTAATATTGAGGAAGAATATTCCAGGCAAAGGGAAGAGAAAGTTATAGTTCCTGGAATGGGAATATTTCTAGCATTTCTATAAAAGAAGGGGACCAGCGGGTGTGTGTTTTAGGGGGGAGGGGAAAGAGTGGAGGGGATGAGGGATACAGCAAGAGGAAGTAGCAAGAAAAAATTCAGGAAGGTAATAAGAGGCCATATCTTGAAGGACCTTACCAAACCAAACCCACAGCCATCAAGTCAATTCTGACTCCCAGTGACCCTACAGGACAGAGCAGAACTGCCACATAGGGCTTCCAAGGAGCAGCTGTTGGATTTGAACTTGCTGACCTATTGCTTTGCACCTGAGCTCTTAACCACTGCACCACCAGTGCTCCTGAAGGGCCTTACAGGCTATTAAAAGGACTTGAACTTCACTCTGAGTGAGACAGAAAACCAACAACCGAGGACAGTTAGCAGAAGAGTGACATGATCTAACATAGTTACCACTCAAAAGTACAGTTGGGCTGCGATGTTGAAAATAAAGTGGTCCTTTATAAAATGGGGATATGGGCTAAAACAAAGAGCTTTAAACCACAATTCAGGGGAGAAACAGAAAGTAGCTTAAATTAGAATGTAATATCAGAAGTCGTGAAAAGAAGTCTTGGCGATCTACTTCCATTAAGATAACAGCTAAGAAAATGCTATGGAGTTCTACTCTTTAACATACTGGGTCGCCATGAGTCAGAATTGACTCAACAGCAACTTATTACAACAGGCCCTATGATAGTTGTTTACGGACTTGGATTTGTAATCTCAGAGAAAGAGCAGAGTCAAGAAGAACTCTAAAGATCTTGGCTCCAGCAACTGGAAGGACAGGGTTGGCATCAACGAGATGGGATGTAAGGCAGGAGTATCTAATTTGGGGAGGAAGGTCAGGAGTTTTGTTCTGAACATGTTAGGGATGAGATGTCTATCAGACATACAAACTGAGTGTTGAATAGGCAGTTGGATGTGAATCTGAAGTTCAGGGGCTAGGTCTAAGCTGGTTGGAGTTGTCAGCATGTAAATAGTATTTACGACAAGGATTGGTTCATCAAGGTAGTTAAGTATAGAGAAAAGAAGTGCCCTGGCCACTTCAATATTTGGACATCAGTAATATGAGGTGGAATCAGCAAAGGAGAGTGAGCTATCATGGGAGTTAAGAAAAAGGAGTAAGGCTGGTAGATTAAGTAAGATGGCCACTGAGAATGTGTGCCCTTTCTTGGTCATTGCCAATTGTTCATGGGATGCTCTTCAAACACTCACACCACATCATGGCATAGTTGGGTCCATTCAGGAACCTCTGCTCGGTCTGAGGGATGGCCACATACTCTTGACAGAGAGCCCAGGAGGAGGTCTTCTGGATCCCAGAGTCATGTGGCAATGCCAGGGCCAAACTGGAATAATGTCTCAAAATAAAAAAGACTAATTGTGATCTCAGTATTATCTACTAAGAACCATGTTTTTAAGTTCCTGGGCTGAAGTTAGAAGCAGGTTCTTTTTTCTCTAAATGACTGAGACCCCATACAGAGACACAGAATTGCAGAGCGTGGCAAACACTCAAGCAAGCTTTAATGCCACCTTCCATTGTCCTCCTGAGACAGAGAAGGAAGAAAGGAGATGTTCTGTAACCAAAGAGGGTAGTAAGGCCCTCACCCACTTCCCCAGGCAGGGTTTGGCTCATGCCAGGTGTGGCGGGGGGTAGGTGGAGGACTCCCATAGCCCCCGGACCTTCCTCATCTCCTGGGGAAAGCACAACACTTCTCTTGGTGGGTTGCAGAGGACACGAAAGCTGTGGCAAGGATCAGGCACCTGACTTGTAGTCTCAAACTGTCCCAGAAATAACTCCATTTTATGGTGCAAGTTGGGTATGATCCTGAATTTTATTAGAAGTAGTCAGGAGTACAGGGCTGGGACTGTGTAAGTACACAGTATTTTATCAGCTCTTTAAAAATATATGGCTAAATGCAAACCACATTATCACATCTCAAACATAGCACTGGTGCCTCAATGTATACTGCTGTATTAGAATTTAAGTTTATCAGTCAACTTTTTATGTAAGGCTTAAAGGGGCATTCTTATGAGAAAGAAACAACAAGTCCCATCAAAAAATGGCATTTGCTTAGGGAGTCCCAGATCCAGAAATAAGACCGTTTCAGAGACTCTTAGCAAAACTTCGGCAGACTTGTTTCACCTAGAGCTCTTGCTCATTGCTACGGAAGGATCTTCTAGCACTTCTACTACAGTTGCAAACGATGACTCTTGTACTGAGCACTTACAGTGAGTCAGGCACCATGACAAATGGCTTACCTTACATGATTTTTATTAATACACAGTCTTTATGAGGCGGATACCTCAGACAGATGAGAAGAGTGAGATTTAAAACAATTAAGTTACTTGCCCAAGCAAGCTCTCAGGATCATTAAGCAGTCCAGTGAGGATTAGAACCCTGGTGGTTTGACGCCAGAGCCCTTGTTCTCAGCCAACACATTATGTTTCCTGCTGGGGATGGTTTCTTGTGGCAAAAGTGACAACAAAACAGTTGATACTTCATTCTTACAGCCCCAGACTCCACAACCGGGCTATAGATTCTGAAGTTAGACAACTTCATATTCATATGCCAAAGTCCCTGGATAGTACAGTTAAGTACTCCATTACTAACTGAAAGGTTGGCAGTTCAAATCCACACAGAGGCATCCTGGAAGACAGGCTTGGCGATCTACTTCCACAAGATCACTGCCAATGAAAAGCCCATGGAGGGAAGTTCTACTCTGACACACATGGGGTCGTCATGGGTAGGAATTGACTCAACGGCAACTGATTTTAGTATTCGTATGTCACTACTTAACTTTTCACTTTAGATATTAAAAATGTCTTTAAGCATACATATCTTAATAATATTCCCTCCTAAATTATGTTTCCACACCCACTTGGTGCTACTAGAAGGGAAATTTAATGCCTTTGATAATTTCTTCTCCTACATGGATGTAACTATTTCAACATAATCCAGCACCCTCGAGTCAATTCCGATATATACCCTTCCTATATTTCAGCATAAAAAAAAAATAGGAAGGGTATATATATACACTTGAATGCCTCCAATTTCCCTATCTTTGTACTTCTGCTTTCCTCGGCCCATTCAGTACCTTAAGGCCACCTCATACTTGGACCTCTCGGTTCCTACTGAAATGACTTTAATGGCATGTATCTCACTGGTCAGAGGAGTTAGCCTGACATAAAAAAAAACGTTGCCATCAAGTTGATTCTGACTCATGGTGACCCCATGTGTGTCAGAGTTAAACTGTGCTCCATGGAGTTTTCAACAGTGGATTTTTCAGAAGTAGATTACCAGGCCTTTCTTTTGGGGCAACTCTGGGTGGACTCGTACCTCCAACCTTTCAGTTAGCAGCTAAGTCCATTAACCATTTGCAGCACCCAGGGACTCCTCAGTCTAACATGGACCATCAGATACGTGGAAGTTCTTAGCATTCTAGTACTTTAGCTTAAAAAAATGCATGCCAGTTTTGCATCATATAATTTATTCACAGTTATTTGATATAAAAATGATATTTCAAATTACTTAATTTTAAGCTCAATGAGAAAAAGGACCATAACTTTTTTGCTCTTCTCAATATCACCAGTGCATAAGCATTTCCTAGAATGTTATTGATTAAATCAATAATCAATGCTCCAGGCTGCAGGTTGAGCTCAGGACTACTACAAGTGTCTTCTTATTCTGGGATGTAGGCTGAATGAGCACATCCTCTTGAGATATGAGTCTCTCATGGTAGAAAGCACAGAAGCCCAGGGGGCCAAGCTTCAGCTTGTAATCACACTTAAGACTTCTGTTTACAAGTGGGGTATACCACACGGTAGTCCCACTCCATTTGCCAAAGCAAATCACAGGCCATATCTGACCACGGGATGTAAAAGTTTATACGGCAGAGGGGGAGAAATGTGGCCATTATTAAGTCCATGGCAGAACCATGTATGTCCTCTGTCCATGGTAGAACCATGTATCTCTGAGTTGAGGGGACTTTGGGTGGCTTCAGATGAGATGGAGGAGGCAACAATCTGGAGGAAAGACTCAGAGATTAAGTTTGAATTAATGTAAGATTCAGTTTTACTCAATTGCAACTTTTCTGAAAGGTTGCCAATATGTAGTTTTTTGCTGTTGATGATGCTGTATTTGGTAAATTTAAATACATTCTGAATATATTAAACAAGCTCAGCTTTCCAAAAAAAAAAAAAAAGGTAAGTCTGATGATGAAGAATCCTTACGAAATGCAAATATTTTCTTCTACTGTATGTTTTAAAAGTTTAGATTTGGGGGAGACCGTGTTTTCCTAAAATAAGGGTATATCCCATCCTGTTTTTAAAAGCAGAGTAAAATTCAACTGAAGGTAAGGAAGGCAATATATTACTTACTTAAAAGCAATATAACTACTTTCCCATCGTCAAACCAAGTTCTAATTTAGGCTGGTTCTAGGACGTCCTCATTTTTCAGCCTGTTTCCTGAATATTTTTATGAGCCAGTCTGTCCTTTTGTGCTAGACACACTTAGTGTTCATACAAGGCCCTAGTCATGTCCCAGATAAATGGAAAGCACTAAATATATATGTACTGCTCCTGACATATTTACCATGGGGAGGCAGCGGAGGAGGCGGAAGCACGTAGAGAAAGAAAGAGAACATCTGCTGCAGAGCAAAGTGCCAAATCCATGGCAAGAAGTGCCTGGCTGGTACATCGCATTTATCAGAAGGCTGCCTCCTGCACCACTCTGGCATCTGAGTTCATCTCAGGGATGGGAGAGCAATGTAGCTCACAACACGTGCAAGTTAATTTGAAAATTTTTTTTTTTCATAAAACAGTGGATAAGCATAGCAAAATAAAAAGTAAATTCCCTACCAATGGCAAGTTTTTGAAAGTGTATATCATATATATGTATATATACATATGTATTTTTTTTACATGTATTTCATATATGTATATGTATGTAAGGAGCCCTGATGTTGCAATGGTTAAATGCTCGGCTGCTAATCTAAAGGTTGTCGGTTCAAATTCACCAGCTGCTTCACCGGAGAAAGCTGTGCAGTTTGCAGTCTGCTTCCGTGAAGATTACAGCCTTGGAAACCCTATGGGGAAACTCTACTCTGTCCTACAGGGTTACTATGAGTTGGAATTGACTCAACAGCACACAACAAAAACATGTATGAAAACCCTGATGGCGTAGTGGTTAAGTGCTACGGCTGCTAACCGAAGGGTTGGCAGTTCGAATCTGCCAGGCGCTCCTTGGAAACTCTATGGGGCAGTTCTACTCTGTCCTATAGGGTCACTATGAGTCGAATTGACCGAGGGCACTGGGCACTGGGTTGATTGCCTCTTTGGGTGGTGTAAAGGATTAACGCACTTGGCTGTTAACCAAAAAGTTGGCAGTTTGAATCCACCCAGAGGGGCCTCGAAAGAAAGGCCTGATGGTCTAATTCCAAAAAATCAGCCATAAAAAGCACTATGGGACAGTTTTACTCTGACACACATGGAGTCGCCATGATTCAGAATTGACTCAACAGTAACTGAATGGGATATACACGTTATATATACCATATATTACACACCAAAACCAAACCCAACCCACGGCTGACTCATAGAATAGCATAAAACAAACAAACAAACCCAAACCCACTGCACTGACTCTGACTCATAGTGACCCCATAGGAAAGAGGAGAACTGCCCCACAGGGGTTCCCAGGAGCACCTGATGGATTCAAACTGCAGACCCTTTGGTTAGCAGCCGTAGCACTTAACCACTACGCCATCTGGGTTTCCCACAGGACACGATAGCAGGGCAAAAAGACATATGACTGATTAGATGTACCCTACATCACTCTTATAGTCAGAAAACTCAAGACTAATTAATGATATTCAGCAAGTCATTTAGGCCATCTGAACCACAGTTTCCTCATCTATAAAATGGGAGTAAAATCATCACCCACCTCATCAGGTTATTATATCCATAAAAAAACAAAAAAAACCCAGATAGCAAACTGTATATAAATGCCCTTTACAGAAAGTTACTCCTCACACACATTAACATTTCTACTATTTCTTGTCTTCTTTACTGTTCCCCTCATCCTCCTATCCCTCACTGCCCCGCTACTGTCTAGCAGTAAGTCCAGCACACAATAATAGTTCAATGTGTATGTGTTAAATAGTGCTAGAAAAACTCACTGTCATACAAGTGAAACTGTTTCTTCTCCCACCTCCATTGCTGCCTGCTAAAACCTTACCAGGCTGACTAGACCAGACCAGATCAGCTGCCCTCCAGTCGATTTCAACTCATGGCAGTGAAGTTTAAATATTCCTCCCTTGCATGGAACTGGAGCCCTGGTGGGCATCGGTTAAGAGCTACGGCTGCTAACCAAAAAGGTTGGTAGTTTGAACTGCAATCGACTAGACGGCAACACTGAAGGCTGTGGTCTTTGATCTTCAGTATGGATTACACCTCAACATAAAGAAAACAAAAATCCTCACAACTGGACCAATGAGCAACATCATGATAAACGGAGAAAAGACTGAAGTTGTCAAGGATTTCATTTTACTTGGATCCACAATCAACAGCCATAGAAGCAGCAGTCAAGAAATCAAGAGACGCATTGGGCAAATCTGCTGCAAAGGACCTCTTCAAAGTGTTGAAGAGCAAAGATGTCACCCTGAAGACTAAGGTGCGCCTGGCCCAAGCCATGGTATTTTCAATTGCATCATATGCATGTGAAAGCTGGACAATGAATAAGGAAGATCAAAGAAGAGGTGACGCCTTTGAATTGTGGTGTTGGCGAAGAGTATTGAATATATCATCGACTGCCAAAAAAACGAACAAATCTGTCTTGGAAGAAGTACAGCCAGAATGCTCCTATGGCGAGACTGTGTCTTGCATACTTTGGACATGTTGTCAGGAGTGATCAGTCCCTGGAGAAGGACATCATGCTTGGCAGAGTACAGGGTCAGCGGAAAAGAGGAAGACCCTCAACGAGGTGGATTGACACAGTGGCTGCAACAATGAGCTCAAGCATAGCGACGATTGTAAGGATGGCGCAGGACCGGGCAGTGTTTTGTTCTGTTGTGCATACGGTCGCTGTGAGTCGGAACCGACTCCACGGCAGCTAACAACAACGACAACAGACGGCAACGGTTTTTTTGGATGGAATTAGTGTCAACAAACTTGGTTTGCCACATTACTTTCTATGTAAAAAGAAGAGCACTAAGCAATAACAACAATAATAATAACACTACCGAACACTGGTGGCTGTTCTGGTCAGCTTTTTTGCCTTACTGTTGATCAGGCAGGTGAAGATGTTTATATGCCCTTCTTTACTGCCTTCTCTCACCTCCTTCTTATTTTCTATTTACTTCACAGTTCATTTCGATCTGGCTTTTACCCCCACTGCTCTACTGATAATGTTACTGACTATCTTCTAAAAGCTAAATCTAATGGCTCTTATTAGCTATCAATCTGCCTGAGGTGTCTACAGCATGGTCCTCTTTTTCCTGGGTGAACTGAGCTTATTCCATGACTTTAAAGGTGTGATATCCAGATGATTCAGGCTCTTTCTCGACCCTGAATTACAGACATAATTTCCCAAAAGTTTCTGGAACATTTCCTCCAGCTACCTCAGATTTAATGCGTATAAACTGTTTATTATCCCACCTTCTCCTTCTCCCAAACTTATTCCAAATTTCTTTGCTCACTCATGGGGAATATTCAGAATGACCCTTGACTTTTCTCTCCCTGACACTTCAAGTCCATCAGGATGTCAAGTCCTGTCCATTTCACCTGAGAAGTTTCTCTCAATTGGGTCCCCTCTATCAGATCCACTGTCATTACATTAATTTAGAAACTATATCTGCTTTTCAAAAGCTGTAGAATAAGTTTTCTACTTCAGGATGTTTGTATAGCAGTTCACAGATATCTCCTTTTTAATCCCTTGTACTTAAAGAAAAAAAAAAAAAACAGAAAAAGTTTCCAATAGTTTAAAATAACCATAAATGTGATGCAAATATATTCAGTTTAAAACTTAGGAAATGCAATAAAAACAATACCAACAAAATAACTGGGCAGACTGGCTGTTAACCAAACCTATTTCCTCTTCTTAGGAACACAGTTGGACTACATTTCCCAGGCTTCTTGCGGTTAGGTGTGACCATATGCCTGTGGTCTAGCCAATGGGATGTGAGTAAATTGATGAGCATTCCTGTCAGGCCTAGCCAACGAAAACCTCCATGCACAATCCTTTGTGCGTTTTTCTCTTCCTCAATTTAATAAAGGTAAATGCCTTGGAATACACATGTTGAAGGAGACAGAGCAACAAGATGGAAGGAGGCTGGTTCCTTGAGTCACTGCTCAGAGGAAAGCCACCTGCCAATCAGGAACACTCATTCTTTTTTTTTTTTTTAATTGTACTTTAGGTGAAGGTTTACAGAACAAACTAGTTTCTTATCAAACAGTACACACATTGTTCTATGACATTGGTTAACAACCCCACAACATGTCAACACTCTCCCTTCTCAACCTTGGGTTCCCTATTGCCAGCTTTCCTGCTCCCTCCTGGCTTCCAGTCCCTGCCCCAGGGCTGGCACACCCCTTTAGTCTTGTTTTCGTCCATGGGCCTGTTCAGTCTTTGCCTGAAGGGTAAACCTCAGGAGTGACCTCATTATTGAGCTGAAACCGGTGTCTAGGGGCCATACTCTCAGGGTTTCTCCAGTCTCTGTCAGGCTAGCAAGTCTGGTCTTTTCTTTTTGAGTTAGAATTTTGTTCTACATTTTTCTACAGCTCTGTCCAGGACCCTCTAATGTGATCCCCATCAGAACAGTAAGTGGTTGCAGCCGGACATCATCTTGTTATGCTGGGCTCAGTCTGGTGGAGGTTGTGGTAGATGTGGTCCATTAGTTCTTTGGACTAATCTTTCCCTTGTGTCTTTAGTTTTCTTCATTCTTCCTTGGTACTGAAGGGGTGAGACCAGTGGAGTATCCTAGATGGCTCCGCACAGGCTTTTAAGACCCTAGATGCTACTCACCAAAGTAGAATGTAGAACATTTTCTTTACAAACTCCGTTATGCCAATTGAGCTAGATGTTCCCTGAGATCATGAGCCCCACAGCCCTCAGCCCAGCAATTCAGTCCCTCAGGGAGTTTGGATGTGTCTGTGGAGCGACCACGACCTTGCCTTGTACAGGTTGTGCTGGCTTCCCCAGAATTGTGTACTGTCTTACCCTTCACCAAAGTTTCCACTTATCTATTCAGGAACATTCATTTTATTTCCACAAGAAACAAATTTCTACTGTGTTAACACACTGAGATTTTGAGTTTTATCTGTTACAACAGCTAGCATTACCTTAATGAATAAATTCAGCTGCCGTTGAGTCGATTCCACCTCGTGGTGACCTCATGTGTGTCAGCATAGAACTGTGCTCCCTGGGGTTTTCAACAGCTGATTTTTCAGAAGTAGACTGTCAGGTCTTTCTTCTGATTTACATCTGGGTGAACTTAAACCTCCAAGCTTTCGGTTAGCAGCTGAGCATGTTAGCTGTTTGCACCACCCAGGGGCTGCTACCCTAATTAATACATAATTATAAGCTATAACTTTTATTATCCAATACATTAAACAATTCATTTTCAGGATCAAAAGTCCCAAGGATACTATCAAAAGTTTCCAGAGTTTAATTCCTGAGGATATTACCTACAATGGTAATATTAATAACAGACTTAATAACATTTACAAATAATACTATCACCTTGGTGCCTTTCTTTATACTTTCTCCAGAGGAGGCACCATGCCTTCTAAACATATTCTAACTGTCTCCTGTCTATGTATTAGTAAGCATAGAAATCTTGTAAAGGCTCAGTCTGCAGGGATTAAATAACTGCTGTCACGCCACATTAACTATAAAAACCAAAACCAAACCCGTGGCCACTGAGTCAGTTCCAACTCACAGGGACCCTATAGGACAGAGTAGAACGGCCCCGTAGGGTTTCCAAGGAGCAGCTGGAAATTATCAGGTTTTTGGTTAGCAGTCGAGCGCTTAGTGTTAGAGGAAATTCGAAAAGTACAGTGTAAGCAAATGGGCAATATGGAAGGCTTTCTAGTTCACCTAACTCTTTTTAATCCAGTAAGTCTTAAAGTCTTGGAAATTTTACAAAACAGAAACTCAGGCATCCCATATGGAGAGCTAACTGCTTTCCTTTTTAACAGACTTATTCTTAGACCGCTCTGTGCATCATTTTGAGCAGATTCATGATTAGCTGACAAAACTGTTTCATCTTGCCTACTAGAACCAACACATAACGGACAGCCTTTGCAAGATGACTTTAACTGCCATTGTACAGCAGAAACAGATGTGTACTTAAAAAGACAGTTGTGTTTTTCCTATTCTTTTCTCCATTATAATGAGCAAGAGGCTTTTTTTTTTTTTGACGTTCTTAATAAACATGGCTTCTCTGAAAAAATTGTAAAGAGGGTGGGGGGAGGAAAAAATTTGTAATCAGACTGAAACAGGACTAAATCTCGTCTCATGTGGGCTTCCCTAGAGCTAAAATGGTGGACGTTTTGTCCTGGAAAGATTTCTAAAACTTCCCAATATGCTTCTATGATATTTTTCTATGAGCTTACTATCTCCATTTTAAGGAGGCCCACCACATTCTAACAGACTGTTTGGGAGAGGAGAGTTCCACCAAACCCTCTTCCAAGAAAGAACTATTTTAGAATTTTTGGTACAGTGAGTATTGAAAATAAGTGAAAACGTACTTTGCTGAAATCTGGTGGATGACAGAAACTAAAGCCAAAATCATTTTCTATTTTGCCTTCAACTGCCTTGGCATATAAACCAGTTGAAGAGTCTCACAGTTTTGTTCTATATGAGGAAATATTTACTCTCTAGCTAGAAAAATAGCTCAACTATTGTTCCAACATTTATTCCAAAACAAAAATTATTTTACTAGGCACAGAGTTACCTACGAACCAAACAAAAAAATCAAACCCATTGCTGTTGAGGCGATTCCGACTCACAGTGACCCCATAAGACAGAGTAGAACTGCCCCATAGGGTTTCCAGGGAGCAGCTGGTGGATTCAAACTGCCAACCTTTTGGCTAGCAGCTGAGCTCTTAACCACTGTCCCACCAGGGCTCCTACCAACAAACAGTGATTGGTAAGAGACCTGGGTACTTTGACTTAGTTTAGAAATCCCATAAACTGGTTAACCAGGCAAGTCTCCTATCTGTGCAAAATGTCAGGTTATCTTTAAAATTCAGAAGCATAACACATGGCCTCAATTAATTCGGCTGTCAGCTGCAGGTTATCTATTCATCATATGTCATAAGTAACAGAAGCAGCTGCTCCCTTAAGTCAAAGCTCCTTATGGTACATTTTCCCAGTACAGGCAGTCCCTGGGTTATGGACGAGATACATTCCTAACTGTGTCTTTAAGTCAAATTTGTAGGTGAATAGGAACAGGTGCCTATGGTTCTTATTTAGCCTTACTTCAGTGCAAGAAAAGGCTCAAAAGCTTTCCAGTGACTTAAAAGTTGCACGTGCAGCAAGGGAAGGTGATTGTGATAAAGATTTTGATAAAGTAGGGATTGGTTCAGTCACTTCAAAGTGAGGGCAAATTTACGTAACATTAAAGGGCAAGTACCAGTTGTCCATAAATCAGACATCTGGTGGACTGCCTGTACCTCGTAATCTCATGTTGTGGTTTAAAAAAAAAAACTTGTGGACCAAATCTTTAATCGTACTAATTTTATTATTAGAAGATTCAGGGAGAGGAGAAGGAGCAGGAAGGGAAGAAGAAACTATGACAATAAAAATTTACCATGGCATTAAAATGAAAAAGGAGGTCTGGTGGTGCAGTGGTTAAGCGCTCAGCTGCTAACTGAAAGGCTGGCAGTTTGAACCCACCAGTTGTTTCACGTGAGGATACTTCCATAAAGATTACAGCCTTAAAAACCCTATGGCGCTGTTCTACTCTATCCCATAGGGTCGCTATGAGTCGGAATCAACATGGCAATGGGTTTGGGTTTTTTTTTTTTTACAATGCGTTGAGTCTGACTCATGGTGACACCATGGATGTCAGAGTAGAACTGTGCTCCATGGCTGATTTTTCAAAGTAGATCTCCAGGCCTTTCTTCTGAGTACCTCTGGACAGACTCGAACTGTCAACGTTTTGGTCAGCAGCCAAGCGAGTTAACCGTTTGCACCACCCAGGAACTCCTACCCTGGTATAACAGGTGGAGGAATGTTTAAGCATGACAAAAGAAATGACAAAAGCGCCCGTTTACTTAGGGCCATCCATCCTCAGTGGTGGATACAGAGGCTCCGGATAGGTTCTCAGCCCCCTGTCTCAGCACAGGCAACCACCTCCTCTGAGGAGGACTGTGGTCCTGCCAGGCTAGATGACATCTCACGGTCCCTTCAAGCCCAATGATGCTATGCTCTGTGAACAACAAGCTTCAGTTCAAAAGTAAATGACCGCGTAAAAGTCATCTGACGAGAAATAATATTAAAATGTCACAAATAATATTAAGATGAAAAGGCAAACTTGATCTTGAAAAAAATTCAAATAACCCTCAAAGCCAAATAAAATTTCCTTTGATGCTGATCCAACATTAAAGTCTGCCAAAAGCCATTTAACTTCAGTTTGGCAGAAAACTTTTGCACTTAACGTGGGAGTAAACACAAGTTTTCTGGAAATAATTGAACCCACAGAAAAACAAACCGGCAGCCTACATTTCACTGCGGGGACTGAAAACAACAGCAGACATATTCCTCATGTATTTATCAACATGGCTGCGGTATCAGTAACGAACCCAAGAATTGTGTGAAGTATTTTAACTGATTTTCTGATCGACATTTTTACTTCTTATCATGAGTATGTACATTCCCAAAGGCATCTAAATCATCGCTTTCTTCCTATATTGGAGAATAACCACTGCTCTGCGTGTTTAAATCACCACAAGGATTTGGCCATAAAGTTAAAGGAGGACTCTAAATTCATAGATTAAAAGGTTCAACCATTCCCTTCTCCAACCAAGTAACATTTAGAAATGCAATTATAAGTAAAAATATGTATGATATGAATACAACTTTTTCTCCTAGGGCAAATACAGAATTCATTTTGAGTAAGTTTTTATAGCCAACTCATTCCCCCACCCCTACTTCCCAACACATAACAACACAAAAAATTGCTGCTCTCTACTTCCCAGCTTGACTACTTAGAACATCCACTATCTCTCAGTTTAGGCCACACAGACATTATTTTAGTGTCTTCTTTGGCAGTTTGATTCATGAGTCTCCTAAAAAACAAAAACTACATCAGTTGCCATCAAGTCGATTTTAACTCATGGCGACCCTATGTTGGTGGTGGCAGTCACCCAAGGGCAAACATCTAACTTCCTTGCTCAGCATTCTGAGCTTGGTGCTGGATTCCCCATCACTGTGTTCTAATCAATTGTTGGGTCTGGATGACATCTGAAAACAGGTGGACCCAGGAGTATCATGCCCTCCTTGATTGCCCCACAGCACCTCCAGCGTGAGCGGCTGACATGTGCTCATTTCTCCTCACCTGCCCTGCCTAACTGGCAGGTCTTGTACCTGGACCCAGCACTTCCTCTGGCCCTGCCTTCCTTGTGTCCTGTAAGCTGACCACAAGCTTCCTATCCAAGCCATGAGTATTTTTACATGTCTCTAAGGAACAAGGTTTTTATTTAAAAGTTGCCACATAAAATAAACGTGGGTCAACTCACAGGCTCAGGGGAGAGAGGGAGTTGTTGTTGAGTCAATCCCAACTCATGGTGACCCCACATGTGTCAGAATAGAACTGTGCTCCATAGGGTTTTCAATGACTGACTTTTCAAAGTAGCCAGGCCTTTCTTTCAAGGCACCTCTAGGTGGACTCAAACCTCCAACCTTTTGGTTAGCTGTCAAGTGCGTTAACTTTCTGCATCACCCAGGGACTTCTTAGACTTAGAAGAACACAGATGTTTGTTAAAGATTTGTGTAGACATGGTCTCTTTTAAAGGAGAAAAGATATCCCCTTGGATGATCTTTTCCAAGGAACTAAGATAAGAGGTACATCAGTACCATATGGTAATTAAATCTTTCATCCAAGCGCTTCATATTTCATTTCACTTGGCTCTCAAACAATGAAATGTGTACTGGCTGTGGTACCTGCACATGGTACACTGTGATCTTGCTGTATTTCACACTCGTGGTTTGCTTACACTTCTTCTTTTATTTTAGCTACTTTAAGAGGAAACAAACTCAAGAGGAAGAGCAAAAACATTTAACAACACTGGCTGTCACCTGCTGTCTTAGTCATCTAGTGCTGCTATAACAGAAATACCACAAGTGGATGACTTTAACAAAGAGAAACGCATTTTCTCACAGTCTAGTAGGCTAGAAGTTGGAATTCTGGGCACCAGCTCCAGGGTAAGGCTTTCTCTCTCTGTTGGCTCTGGAGGAAGGTCCTTGTCATCAATCTTCCTCAAGTCTTTCCATCAATCTTTCTCAGCACCGGAACCTCGGGTCCAAAGGATGCACTCTGCTTCTGGTGTTGCTTTCTTGGTGGTATGAGATCCCCCTGTCTGTCTGCTGACTACCCTCTTTTGTATCTCAGAAGAGATTGGCTTAAACACAATCTAATCTGGTAGATTGAATCCTGCCTCGTTAACAAAACTGCCTGTAATCCTATCTCATTAACATCATAGAGGTAGCATTTACAACACATAGGAAAATCACATCAGATGACAAAATAGTGGACCATCACACAATACTGGGAATCATGGCCTAGCCAAGTTGACAGATATTTTGAGGGGACACAATTCTATCCATTACTCTTGCCTAGTGTGGAAAAATACTCTTGCCTGGTAGGTAGATTTAACTCTGTCAACAGGGTAATAGGAATTAAGTCACTTATATATAAATAGTGGAACATCTGGTTATTTTAGAGATGACCTTTAACCCTTTAGCTGTGTTAACTCTGGTCCCAGTGGCTCTAGAAAGACAGATATCTTAGGTATTCCTTTTTCATTCTGTGCTAATGAAAATTAGATCACTAACTCATAACTCCACCACCCATCTCTCAGTTTGCCATACTGTGGTGGCTTGTGTGTTGCTGTGATGCTGGAAACTACGCCACCGGTATTTCAAATACCAGTCATTCATGGTGAATAGATTTCAGCAGAGCTTCCAGACTAAGACAGACTAGGAAGAAAGGCCTGGTGATTTACTTCGAAAAATCAGTCAGTGAAAACCTTATGAATCACAACAGAACATTGTCCAATGCACTTGTTTTGTCCACATCAGGAGGGATCAATCACTGGAAAAAGACATCATGCTTGGTGAAGGAGAAGGCCAATGAGGTCAAGAGAGTGCCCAGGTGAGAGAGACTGGCACAGTAGGCACACCGATGTGAAGATGACACAGGACCAGGAAACGTTTCCCTCTGTTGTACGTAGGGTTGCTATGAGTTGCAGCCGACTCGACAGCAGCTCTCTATCTACCTATCTAAGTCATAGCTAAGTTAGAAGATCTCTGTAGAGTTGGAAAGTCTCAAGTCAGAAGCCTCCAGGAAGCTCTCTGCACCGCTGGTTGTTTAGGCTCATGTAAGTGTCCTGAACCCACCCTCAGAGGTAAGTCAGTGACAGTCACAGGAATGCTAAAAGCAAATATGGGGGCACTCCCATAAGCTACAGTGAAACGAATGCAATGCCACCAGACATGCAAAAGGGGCACAATGGAAATGGGGAAACGTGTGGTGTCATGACTGTGTGGATCTACCCGCTGTAATTAGTACTGAATCATGACGATAGACTTACTCAGCACCCACATACTGTGGGTAAGGAACCATGGTAGTTACTTCACATGCAGTATTTTTGTTCTGTTGTACATTTTTCTCAGTCCACCAACTATGTATATAAGTCCAAAGACCCTAGAGACTGTTGGGCAGGACAGGAGGAAGGAAACTGAATAACATTAACAGAAAATACCGGCATTACCAAGGATAAATATAAGACGCAAACTATTGCCTCCTACTGGAAACCAAAAGAGAAAAACCAGTCTATTGTATAAGACAAGGCCACAGTGGCAGGTGTCAACTTAGGGGATTCCTCAGGAAGTCTAAGGGACCATACCATAACATACGGGGGCATTCACCCACATCGTTGTGAGGTCTGTGCCCTTCTTCGGTATTCACGTATGGAAAGTATGTCTTTAGAAATCTGCTGCCTAACACTAAAGTTCAAGACCACTGATAGATTTCTGAGACTTTTTATCCATAAGACAGGCAGGCTTAAGTACAGGCACAGCAGGCAATGAAATTCTGTTTTTCCAAGACAAGCCCAGGCAAACTACACCTGGCTGAAGGCCTAGTGAGCCTGGAGGGTTTCGGGATGTGCCACAGGGGTGAGCACCCAGGAGTACCACATTGGAGAAGAAGGGCTAAGAAATGCCACCTGCCTGGGCATTTTTGTCTATTTGTGCCAATGAGATTTGTGATACAGAAAACCCAACTGGAAAAACACAGGGGAAAGGCCAAGGCGGCGGGGGCGGGGGGGGGAGGCCAAAGAAAGAAAAGGTGAACTGTAACAGGAAAATGTAGCCATTTAATATGAGGCTGAGACACAGAGTTGGGAATTTCCCAGATTGAAATTATACTCTTGAATGCTGCCAGCTTGACACGGTGCCTGTTTCATCCCTGTGTCAAAGTTTCTGTGGCAGATGGCAAGGAGCAAACTGACCCAAAAATGTCAATCCTTTTTTTCTCTTATAATAAAGAGAAGCTATCAAAAATACACAAAACAGCTGAGAAAAAGGCAAAAAAGAAACTGTGAGAGCCGTTGTTTTGCAGCAAAACAGCAACATACATACTTGTTCCCTAAAGTTCTCATTCCCCCACAAAATACAAACCCACGGCCGCCGACTCAGTTCCGACTCATAGCGGCCCCGTAGGGTATCCAAAGCAGTAAATCTCTACGGAAGCAGACTGTCCCATCTTTCTTCTGCAGAGTAGAGCCGCTGGTGGTTTTGAACTGCTGACCTTTAGGTTAGCCGTCAATTGTTTTAACTACTGAGCCAGCAGGACTCCTCGTGCTCAATAGAGGGTTTTAAAATAAAATTGTCTTTGTAACTTTATTAGTTGTTTGTTTTGGGGGGAAGTTGTTACACGCACATTGTAAAAAATGTAAGAGTCTATAACGAAAAATGGAGCCTGGGTGGCGCAGTGGTTAAGAGCTACAGCTGCTAACCAAAAGGTTGGCAGTTTGAATCCACCAGCTGTTCCTTGGAAACCCTGTGGGGCAGTTCTACTCTGTCCTATAGGGTCACTATGAGTCAAAATGGACTCAACGGCAACGGGTTTGGTTTTTTGGTTTTATAGTGAAAAGTAAGTCTCTCACCCTTGAGAGAGTTCTTCTTCTCAAAAGCAAATTCTTATCAGATTTTTTTATACTCCCAGGTATTCAATCCTGTGACAGAGATATGCATGTATTTGTGTTGTTCCCTTCTTTTTACACACATAAAACAATCTAAGCATATTGTTCTGCACCTTACTTTTTCCACTTAATACATTGAGGATATTGTTCTATATTTAATCTTTCATTTATTCATTCATTCAACAAAGGTTTCTACAACACTGTTCCAGGCACTTGGTATAGCAGTAAGTAAACTAATGCCCTTGCGCTGAAGGAGTTTATATTTGGTAGTGCCCGATAAATAAGTGTCCCATAAATATGTACTACAGGGTCGCTGAGTTGGAATCGACTGGATGACAACGGGTTTTGGTTTGGATACCAATACATATTATTCTTAAAAAAATAGAGTAGGGATTGAATAACAGCAGTGGGAAGGGACTACTTTATATAATGACAACTCTGTGGAGACCTGCAGGAAAGAAGGAGCAGGTCATGTGGATCCCTGAGGAAGAAGCTAAGATAGAGAAAGAACACATGCAAAGGCCCTGAGAGGCGTGTGTGATGAGCATCGCTAAGGAACAGGAAGGAGGTCACCGTGGCTGAAGCAGAGTAAGCAAAGGTCAGAGTGACAGGAAATGAAGCCAGAGAAAGAGGAGGAGGAACAGATCCTATGGCCCCTTATGCCTGTGGTCTAACTTCTGGCTTTTACTCTGAGTGAGATGGAAAGCCACAGGCGAGTCCTGAGCAGAGCCGGAACTGATAGACCGACATTTCAGAATGATCTTTCTGACTGCTATGCTGAGAAGCTGCAAGGAGCAAGGCTAGAAACAAGGAGACAGGTTACAAGACTATTACAATAAAAAAAATTTTTTTTTTTTTTTTTTTTATTAATAGCCCAGGCAAAAGACGGTACTGGCGTGGCCCAGGGTGGTAGCAGTGGACATGGTGGATGGTGGTCAGATTCTGGGTACCTTGTGAATGTTGAGTTGTCAGGAGTTGCTAATGGACTGGATGTGGAGAGCAAATAGAGAACCAGGAATGACTTTGAGATTTTTTTAGCCGAAACTACTGCAAATGGAGTTGTCATTTACTGACATGGGAAAGCTGTGGGAAGGGCAAGCTGGGGAAGAGAGGCAAGCAAGATGATTTGGGACTTATAAAGAGGTTTGATATGACTCTAAGATCTCCAAGTGACCATGTCAAATAGGTCATAGGATATATAAATCTGGAGGAAAGGGAGAGGCTGGCGATATCAATGTGGGAGTTGTCAATATATAGATGGTTTTCTTTGATATATATCCATTGTAAATGTATATTCAGACCTCTCTTGTTCTTTTTCAACAGCTGCACAATAAATAACTTCTTTGGTATTCGAGCTGCTGAAGAAGCACAATAAATAATTTTTTAATTAAATCCTAGATAATTGCTTTGAGAAAACATCTGAACATGCAGGATTTGATTTTTGTTCTTTTCTACCCTTGGCCTGAGAAGCACAAGGTTGAAGTCACTTAGAGACATGGTCTACCACTACTCTGTGCCTGAAGGTAGAACCTTATGGAAGCTATCCCAGAAAGGCAGAGCTGCGACCTGTTTTTAAGACATTTTGGGGTGGGGTGGGGGGAAGAACTCCATCAATAAATACAATGATCTGTACAAGAAAACCAAAAAACCAAACCCATTGCCGATGAGCTGGTTCTGACAGCAATCCTATAAGACAGAGTAGAACTGCCCTATTGGGTTTCCAAGGAGCAGCTGGTGGGTTCGAACTGCTAAATTTTCAGTTAGCCGCTTGAGCTTTTAACCACTGTACCACCAGGGATCCACACAGTGGTCTCTCAATAAATGTCGACTGGCACCTTTCAACCCATTAGAGTATCCGACAGCTCTCCCTGTCGGAAAGTTTCTTCGGGTCTTATCCAAATCCCCCATACAGTTTAAAACTACACTCACTCTTGCCGTTCACGGTGAAAACAGAAACTTGTTGATCACTAGCCTCTGTTGTAACAGCCCTTCATACATTCAAAAACACGTATCAAATCGCCTGTGCTCTTCCGTTCTCCAAGTAATCCCACTTACTTTAAAATTTCTTTCTTTGGTCATATTTTCCCATCCTTTAATCATCTGAAACACACTCATTTTGTTTTGAAACATAGGCAAGCATGTCTCCCTCTCTGCCCTGTTACAACGATACAACAGAATTGCAATTTCTATCCCCTTGCTTCGGGAGTCCACAGGCCTGTCATTAACGCTTAACTGTTAGGGTCATTGGACATCAAGCCCTCCATTAGCAACTGTTTTTATCCTATAATTGCTCTGCTGATTGTTCTACCTAAGGAGTCATTCTTTTTTATTATAAAAACATCTTTACAATGAAACCATGTAAATAATTAAAAACAATAGTTCAAGTGCACATGCAGAAAGAACCTTTTATCTTGAAGAAAACGAAGATGATAAAGTAAAACTGAAGACAATCAGCCTACAAATGCAAGCTAATTATAAAGAGATCTGATGCTTATTGACCTGAATTTTTAGAACAAATCCACCTCAGAGGATTGGGATTTGAGCAAAAGCTCAGACACCAGTTGTTCTGAGTCCTTATTACAATGTGTCTTTTCATTGCCTTGATGTTTAGCATTTTAAGAAAGCATTTCTTAGAGTATGGCCATCAGTAGGTTCTGCCATGTTCTACCCTCCACCACATGGCCACATCTTTCAATGACATTTAATATCTATGCTAATAAAGTTTCTAAAAATGAGTCTAGGAATTTTAAAAGAATAAAAAAATAGAAGCCCCATTGGGTTGTGAAGCTTAAACCATTAGAAAACATAGAGCTGGACAAAGTCAGAGAGAATGGGGTGCTAGGGCACTAAATTAAGAGTCCTGATAATTGAATCTCATTGATGGAAGGCTGTATGTGACCTTAGATTAGCCCCTTGGCTTTCTTGGACCTAAGTATCCACATGAAGGGGACATACCGGATCAGCTCCCCAGTCTCCACTAGTGCAAAATGCTGTGCATGCATCGAGCCCAAGTAGTTGGGGCTGGAGGAAGATCAGTGACCACCACACAAATCACACACATGGTCCAAGCTGCATTAACGGGGGTGGACATTATATCATATTTGCATGCCCCACCCATGCCCCTCCATTTTAGGGCCTGCTAAATTGCCAACAGGACTTAAGTTGCTATATTCCAAGTCTGGAAATAGTTCAAACAAGGGTCCAGGGTGCTAGCTTCTCCAGCAGTCCTCCAGCCTGAGCACAAACAATGACTTAGGGTATAGCCATGCATGAAATCTTCCCCAATGTCCTTCCCAAAGATGGAAAAGAAGGACACCAGAGAAAATCTGATAGCATAATCTTCCCAGTGGACGGAAGCTGGAGTGGTTAAGATTTTCTGACGACAGCATTTACTCTCCTGCCAAGGAAGTGGCTCAAAAAAACAGATGCTCCTAAGTACATATAAAGTCCCTGGGTGTTGCAAATGGTTAACATGCTTGGCTGCTAACTGAAAGTCTGGAGGTTCATGTCCACCCAGAAGTGCCTTAGAAGAGAGGCCTGGTGAGCTACTTGCAAAAAATCAGCCATTGCAAACTCTATGGAGCTCAGTTCTGCTCTGACACATGTGGAGTTGCCATGAGTCGACTTGATGGCAATTTATATATATATATACATATATATATATATATAAAAGCATATACTATGTGTCAGTTCCACTGCCTGTCAGTTTGTCTCACTGTGGTGGTTTGTGTGTTGCTAGGACGCTAGAAGCTATGCCACAGTATTTCAAATACCAGCAGGGTCACCCATGGTGCATAGGTTTCAGGGGAGTGTCCAGACTAAGACAGACTAGGAAGAAAGGCCTGGCAACCTACGTCTATTTCTGAAAATTAGCCAATGAAAACCTTATGGATCACAACTGAACACTGTCTGACTCACTTGCTTTGGACAAATCATCAAAAGGGATCGATTATGGAGGACATCATGTTAGGTGAAGTAGACAGCCAGCAAGAGTGAGGGAGACCCTTGGGGAGATGGAATGGCACAGCAGCCACAATGATGGACTCAGTGATGCCAGCAATAGTGAGGATGATGCAGAACCAGGCAACATTTCGTTCTGTTCCACTTGGGATTGCCATGAGTCATAGTAGACTCAATGGCAGCTCCCATCATCATTATCATGTGTCAGGTATTATTCTAAGTGCTGAACAAATATTAACTCGTCTAATCCTCATAACCACCCTTTGAAGTAGCTATAATTATGAAGAAACTGAGGCTCAGAGAAGTAACTCACCCAGGCCAAGCACTAAGTGAATGGCAGAGCTGGGATTCAATTCCGGACTCCACGTGCTAAGCTACAGCACAAGCTCTGATGCATTAACTGACGACTAGTGCTGTTACAAGGAGTATCACCTTTTTCCTTCATTCTAAAAAGAAAGACTCTTTTAAATTGTACTTGTTTCTCCCTCTCCCCCTTTCTTGACATGGGAATTTAGGGGGAGTTTAAGTTATCATTTAAGGAGCCCTGGTGGTGCAGTGGTTAAGTGCTTGGCTGCTAATCGAAAGGTAGGCAGTTCAAACCCACCAGCCACTCCATGAGACGTGGCAGTCTGCTTCTGTAAAGATCACAGCCTTGGAAGCTCAATGGGGCAATTCTGTTCTGTCCTATAGGGTAGTTATGAGTCAGAATTAACTCGACAGAATGGGTTTGTTTGTTTTGTTTTTAAGTTATCAGTCCATTAATTGCAAAAATAGTGAAGAGGGCTGCCAGAGTTTTAGAGCACTCATAGGTATCCTTGTTTATTGTACCTACAAGAAACCTTTTAAAAGGCCCCCAAATTCTCCTGTGGATGCCCTAGGTATGTGTGGTTCACTTGGGGTACTCCCCAGTAGGGGAGGGTATGAGACATCTCATGGCTGTTCGGGCATTACTAAGATTATGCTAACAGAGTATCATTAGAATAGTCTGTACAGGAAGGAGGAGGCCAGAATGCTGATCTCAGGGTGGAAGGCAGCAGGTACATCATTCTTTGTGTTGTGCTGATCATGTCTGTTCTTGGATACTGTTCACATGGTCTATGATAAGTGGGAGTTGGGTCACGTGACCCTGGACATGGCTAATGGAATCATGGTCCATAACAAGGGTAAGGGATGGGCAATGTGCCTTCTGATGCTTACTCACTACCAGGAATTTGGAACTGGGGTGCAGACACTCCAGTCTGGGTGCTAAGGTTGTCATTTGGGAGCTTGTCCAGTAGAGGGTGGTCTTATGCATTGATATGCTAATCAATGAGCAAACTGTGAAAGTGAGTCTTCAGAGATAAACTGGACAAGGGGATATACGTGGTGAAGCAGAGATGTGTCGAGTGAGGGGGAGACAGAGAGGGAGAGAGGTGGGAAATGCCACCTACTTCTGGAGGCCTCTCTGCAGTCAGTTCCAGGACCACAGGGTGTGTAGCTGCACTTCTTTAGTGGGGTTTTAGGAGGCCCCTGATTGCTCATAATAATGTTTGCACGTAAGGTAGCCTGAGTATGTTTTTGTCTCTTGGATACAGAAAATATCCATGATTAATATACTAACCTAAATAATTTCAATAAAGAACCCGAGTCCAGATGCTACCATGATGCAGGGATATTATTAAAATAAGAAAAAAAGAATCACCTCTGTCCAACTTCCCATTCACAAGAGGTCACTCAAACTGACACATAACAACTTTCAACTTTACTGAAGCCCATTGGATTAAAAATATATATATTTCAATGATTTTTTTTCCTTTAAAGGCATCAAAAGGCACAAAAATCAATGCAAAGTCATTTTTGTCCATTAAGCACAAATCCATTTTTGCCTTTGGGATCTTGAAGGAAACTCAGAGACACTCCTCCTTCCCCAGCGTATCCTGCCCAACGCTCAATGATGGTCTTCATCTAATCAAACCAGCAGCTTTGGAACTTGTTGGACTTGTCTTGGAAATTCCTTACCAATCCTGGGGACGGAGGGAGTAGGTTTAGAAGAGGAATCTGTGATACTGTTCTAGGTTTCTATGATTTTCCTATTTTTTCCTTTGATAGTGTATTTTCTCACTTTCAGAAGTTAACCAACTGGCCGTATTTAGGAGTTAAGACGTAAATTTCATTCAAAGCACAGCTACTGCCAGCTGCCTCCTCTGCAACATGATTTCCTTATTACCCTTTTATTTCATAGCACATATCTGAATATGTAAAGTTCTGGTTTATTTGTTTACATATTTATTGTTTATCTCCCTCACTAGAGCCTAAAATCTAGTGTTGTTGTTGTTGTTAGGTACCATCAAGTTGGTTCTGACTCACAGTGACCCTACAGGACAGAGGAGACCTGCCCAATAGGGTTTTTAAGGAGCAACTGTTGGATTTGAACTGCCGACCTTTTGGTTAGGAGGCAAGTTCTTAACCACTATGCCACCAGGGCTCCAACTTAGGAGAAACTTGCTAAAATTAGGGTAGGTAACTGCTAACTGCTCTAATAAATAGACAAAGTTGTAGAATGGCTCAAACACAGTCATGGTTTATTTCTTGCTCATGTAAAGGGTCCAAGTCAGTTTCATGTGAGGATGGGAATAAGGGACCTTTGCTCAGCATGGTCTCTCAGAGCCCCAGGCTGACGGTATATTTGCCATCTTCGGCATGAGGCTTCAAGTAACCCTGTCCAGTATCGTTCAGTCAGCAGAATGGGGAAAAATGTGGAGGAGCATGCATGGGAGGTTTAGATGGACAGATCTGGAAGTAGCCCACATCATTTCAGCCCATATACAACTGGCTAGATTTCAGCCCCACAGTCACACCTGATAGCAGGATATCAGGGACATGCAGATTAGTGTGCACCCAGGAAGAAGAGAAAAGCATGGGGCCTGGTGAGCAGCTAGCACGTCCTGCCACAGCACTCCCTAAATATCTGCTGAAGAAAAGATTAAGCAAGGGAAGCAAGGAAGGAAATAAGAAAGGATTTTCCTATCATCTCTAAGTGTGATGACACTTCTCTCCTCCAACATGCTGGCTGCTCTGTCCGACCATCCAACTGGCCTTGAAGCACACACCACCACAGGTTGCAGGTCAGTGTATACATCTGCCTTGCCTGCCTATAGATTGCAAACTCCATGCAATCAGGAGCTTTTTCTCAAACTCCAGTTTCTTCAAATAAGGTCACGTTTATAATAACTGATAAATGAATGTTTGAGAAAAAAAAAAGAAAAACTTTCTTGCTCCACAAGTATTGATAGAAAGACAAACGGATGGTGGGAGCCACAAGCAGCTGAACATTCTCTGTTGAACCAGGTTCAGCTCCAGATTCTCCAGTCTCAATCACGTCCTGAATAGTTTACCAGGTGCTGGACCCAGTAGCAGATGTTTTTATATATTTTAATCCCTTAAATATCATTTAAAGGATTAAGATAATGATTAGAAACACCGAACACTTAGAACAAAAAGTAAACGGGACTTTTGTTCTAAGATATTGGCAAGCAAAAGATGCCCAAGGATATACTTCAAACTGAGAATAACTAGACAAGCCCCAATTACTTGAAGGGAGCCTTTACACAAAGGATTTGTATCTTATAAAAGTAGATATTTTTATTCATCTTTTTCCAGGCAGTAGCATGAGTTCCAGTCACCCTGTTAGAAAGGAATGAGGCTTGGTTTTGTCCAGCGTCTAAAAGCACCTTAGAAGTAGGTCACTGATCACAAGAATTAACTGGGTCCAGCAGACTATACTGTCCTAAGTGGGTGGGTTGGAATAACACCATAGCATCCCTGGTGGAAGAAGGCTCATAACCTGCGATATGAAGACGACACAACCTTGCTTGCTGAAAGTGAAGAGGAGGACTTGAGCACTTACCGATGAAGATCAAAGACCACGGCCTTCAGTATGGATTACACCTCAACATAAAGAAAACAAAAATCCTCACAACTGGACCAATAAACAACATCATGATCAACGGAGAAAAGATTAAAGTTTCAAGGATTTCATTTTACAGCAAGCAAGGTTGTGTCATTTGCTTGTTGGATTCACAACCAATGCCCATGGAAGCAGCAGTCACGAAATCAAATGACATATTGCACTGGGCAAGTCTGCTGCAAAAGACCTCTTTAAAATGTTAAAAAGCAAAGATATCACTTTGAGGGCTGAAGTGCACCTGACTCAAGCCATGGTATTTTCAATTGCCTCCTATGCATGCAAAAGCAGGACCATAAATAAAAAAGACCAAAGAAGAACTGATGCATTTGAATTAGGGTGTTGGCAAAGAATACCCAATATACCATGAACAGCCAGAAGAACAAACAGATCTGTCTTGGAAGAAGTACAGCCAGAATGCTCCTTAGAAGCAAGGATGGTGAGACTTTATCTCACCTGCTTTGGACATGCTACCAGCAGGGACCAGTCCCTGGAGAAGGACATCATGCTTGGTCAAGCAGGGGCTCAGCAAAAAAGAGGAAGACCCTCAACGAGATGGACTGACACAGTGGCTGCAACAATGGCTCAAACATAGCAACGATTGTGAGGATGGTGCAGGACTAGGCAGTGTTTCATACTGTTGCCATAGGGTCACTATGAGTCACAACTGACTCAAAAACACCTAACAACAACATCCCAAGTAGGGCAGGCTACACCTCCCTGAGTGTTATTCTTGAGCCATCGGTGTTTGATGTAGAAAGATTCAAGAGTGACAGTTATTTGCAAGACCCTGACTGTACTGTAAACCTGATTAGGCATAAACTATAAGCCATGTAGAAACCCTGGTGGCATAGTGGTTAAGTGCTATGGCTGCTAACCAAAGGGTCGGCAGTTCAAATCCGCCAGGCGCTCCTCGGAAACTCTATGGGGCAGTTCTACTCTGTCCTATAGGGTCGCTATGAGTCGGAATCGACTCGACGGCACTGGGTTTGGTTTGTTTTTTTTTATAAGCCATGTATCAAGGTCTATATACTTAATCAATTATAAAGGTTGGCTGGACCATATGAAGAGCAAACCTGGACAGGGAACACTTGTCCTTCAAGGTGGCCTTCCTCCTACACTTCAGAATCTCAGTCTTTAGAACTAACCAAACCAAAAGCCAAACTAATTGCCGTCCAGTGGATTCTGATGCAGGACGACCCCATGTGTGTCAGAGTAGAACAGTGCTCCATAGGGTTTTCAATGACTGAGTTTCCAAAGTAGATCAACAGAAGATGGCGGACTAGGCAGACACTACCTCAGATCCCTCTTACAACAAAGACACGGAAAAACAAGTGAATCGATCACATACATAACAATCTACGAACCCTGAACAACAAACACAGATTTAGAGACGGAGAACGAACTAATACAGGGAAGCAGCTATTGTTTCCAGAGCCTGGAGCCAGCGTACCAGTCAGGTACGGCACAAGCACAGAGAGCTGCTCCACCCCCCTGAACTAACCCCAGGAGGGGGACCAGCCAGTTCCGCGGGCGGCTGGGACGCAGCCGGTAGGAGAAGTCCCCGGGAGGCAGTGACTGGTCTTGGAGCAGGAAGAGCAGCGTCCCAGCCAGGGAACCATCCCGCCGGGATTTGGACTGGACGCAGGTACGGCATAAACACGGAGAACTGCTCCACCCCCCTGAACTAACCCGGGGAAGGGGCCCAGCCGGGTCGCGTGGGCGGCGTGGGACGCAGCCGGTAGGAGAAGTCCCCGGGAGGCAGCGACTGGTATTGGAGTGGGGAGAACAGCGTCCCAGCCGGGACACTCAGTCACGGCACAAGCACGGGGAGCTACTCCACCCATCTGAACTAACCCCGGGAGGGGGCCCACCTGGTTTGCGGGGGCGGCATGGCCACGCAGCTGGAGGGACGAGAAGTCCCTGGGAGGCAGCGACTGATTTTGGAGTCGAGAGTGCACCATCCCAGTAGGGGAGCCTTGACGTTGGGTGTGGGGCTGGAAGCGGAGGATCTGACCGTGACTCCAGCGGGTCAGACCCCCCGGGGGCAATCTCCACACAGCCAGCACACATAGGCGACGCGCCCGCGGGAATCTCAGATATAATAGTCATTCCAAGCAAGACAAGCAACTCTGGCTATATTCTGAGGTGCTACTCTCCTATCTCTCTGTTCCCTCCCCTACCCTCCCCAGGCGGCTTCATTAACATCCGAACAGCCTGAGCCAGAGGGAGAACTCTGATAGGGGTCTGACTGCATTTTTTTTTTTAGCGGATTTTCTGGAAAAACTAGTTTCCCAGTGATGGCTCGGAGACAACAATCCATATCAAACCACTTAAAGAAGCAGACCATGACAGCTTCTCCAACCCCCCAAACAAAAGAATCAAAATCTTTCCCAAATGAAGATACAATCCTGGAATTATCAGATACAGAATATAAAAAACTAATTTACAGAATGCTTAATGATATCACAAATGAAATTAGGATAAATGCAGAAAAAGCCAAGGAACACACCAATAAAACTGTTGAAGAACTCAAAAAGATTATTCAAGAACATAGTGGAAAAATTAATAAGTTGCAAGAATCCATAGAGAGACAACATGTAGAAATCCAAAAGATTAACAATAAAATAACAGAATTAGACAACGCACTAGGAAGTCAGAGGAGCAGATTCAAGCAATTAGAATGCAGACTGGGACATCTGGAGGACCAGGGAATCAACACCAACATAGCTGAAAAAAAATCAGATAAAAGAATTAAAAAAAATGAAGAAACCCTAAGAATTATGTGGGACTCTATCAAGAAGGATAACCTGCGGATGATTGGAGTCCCAGAACAGGGAGGGGGGACAGAAAACACAGAGAAAATAGTTGAAGAACTCCTGACACAAAACTTCCCTGACATCATGAAAGAAGAAAGGATATCTATCCAAGATGCTCATCGAACCCCATTTAAGATTGATACAAAAAGAAAAACACCAAGACATATTATCATCAAACTCACCAAAACCAAAGATAAACAGAAAATTTTAAAAGCAGCCAGGGAGAAAAGAAAGGTTTCCTTCAAGGGAGAATCAATAAGAATAAGTTCAGACTACTCAGCAGAAACCATGCAGGCAAGAAGGGAATGGGACGACATATACAGAACACTGAAGGAGAAAAACTGCCAGCCAAGGATCATATATCCAGCAAAACTCTCTCTGAAATATGAAGGCGAAATTAAGATATTTACAGACAAACACAAGTTTAGAGAATTTGCAAAAACCAAACCAAAGCTACAAGAAATACTAAAGGATATTGTTTGGTCAGAGAACCAATAATATCCGGTATCAGCACAACACAAGGTCACAAAACAGAACGTCCTGATATCAACTCAAATAGGGAAATCACAAAAACAAATTAAGATTAAATAAAAAAAAAAAATACACATAACAGGGAATCATGGAAGTCAATAGGTAAAAGATCACAATAATCAAAAAGAGGGACTAAATACAGGAGGCATCAAACTGCCCTATGGAGAGTGATACAAGGCGATATAGAACAACACAAGTTAGGTTTTTACTTAGAAAAATAGGGGTAAATAATAAGGTAACCACAAAAAGGTATAACAACTCTATAACTCAAGATAAAGGCCAAGAAAAACGTAACGACTCAACTAACATAAAGTCAAACACTATGAAAAGGGATCCGAGGAAGCATCTGCCTAGTCCGCCATCTTGGCTCCGCCCCCCTGTCTCATGTACTTTTTCGACAAATGCTCATTTTTAAAAAGAACATTTGTCAAATACGGACAAGAATTCAGAAGAAAGTTCTAAAAGACCCCTCCAAATTTCGCCACTGTTAGTAATATGGTGAGCAATACTCCACATCGCCATCCATGCAAAGATCTATGGAGCTAATTTTACATAAATGGGGTTATTTACTTCTTTTTAAAAACAAAAATGAAGGAGGGTACATAAAGTTTAAAAAGAAATAAAACTCAATTATGGAGTTATAAGTCAGGTGTAATAGATTGAATTGTGTCCCCCCAAAATACGTGTCAACTTGGTTAGGCCACGTGTGGTTGTCCTCCATTTTGTGATTTTCCTATGTGTTATGTGTTATAAATCATAATCTATGCCTGTGGTTAAAGAGGATTAGGGTGGGATGTAACACCCTTGCTCAGGTCACATCCCTGATCCACTGTAAAGGGAGTTTCCCTGGGGTGTGGCCTGCACCACCTTTTCTTTTACAAAAGATAAAAGGAAAGGGAAGCAAACAGAGAGTTGGGGACTTCATACCACCAAGAAAGCAGCACGAGATGACTAAGACATCAGGATTGGAGGATGATCAGGAAGGGGGTTTCTGGAAGTACCCGTGACGTTCTACCTACTAATCTGGGTGCTAATTACAGGATGGAGTTCATTTTGCAGAAACGTGGGTTGCACATTTTTATGATTTGTGCGCTTTCTCAGCTTGTATGCTATACTTCAGTAAAAAGATTTATACCTAAAAGCCTATGATTAAATAAATGAACATTCCAAACAAAGGAACAAAAAAAGGGCAGGGTGAGGAAACATATATAATCCTAGAACCAATGAAATCCATTTTAATGCAATTTTCTTTATATAATTTTTAGTACCTTAAAAAAAGTAATGCATTATTTCTTACCGTACTTTCACACAAACTTAATAAGCAACTCTCCTAACTCCTAGATCGGGAAAATGGATTTTCATTTTTCTTCAATAATATTAAGCATAAGCAATAAACACAGGTTTGCAAAGAATCTCTATGCAAAGTGAACAAAAATTAGAGAACTCTTCGGTGTAGCAACATATTGTGATACAGCCTTCCCTTGCTATGACAAAACATCTAAGCTGATGGGCTATACTTTGTACGAATTGATTAATTAGCCATAGTGTCAGTTAGAAACATTAAAATCATATGGGTAAACCAGAACGGTTAGTTAAAACGTGAGATTTAATAAGTATATTGTTGTCGATAGGTGTGGTGGGGTAAGTTCCGACTCATAATGACCCTACACACAAGAGAACAAAACACTGCCCAGTCCCGTGCCATACTCACATTGTGTAAAGCCACTGTGTCAATCCATCTCATTGAGGGTCTTCCTCTGTTTTGCTGAACCTCTACTGTACCAAGCATGATGTCCTTCTCCAGGGACTAGTCCCTCCTGATAACATGTCCAAAGTACGTGAGACGAAATCTTGCCATCCTCACTTTTAAGGAGCATTCTGGCTGTACTTCTTCCAAGGCAGATCTGTTCATTCTACTGGCTGTTCATGGCATATTCAGTATTCTTTGCCAACAGCACAATTCAAATGCATCAATTCTTCTTTGGTCTTCTTTATTCATTGTCTAGCTTTCGCATGCATACAAGGTAACTGAAAATACCTTGGCTTTTAGGGTCAGGTGCACCTTAGTACTCAAAGTGATGTCTTTGCTTTTTAATGTTTTAAAGAGGTCTTTTGCAGCAGATTTGCCCAATGCAATACACGGTTTGATTTCTTGACTGCTGTTTCCATGGGTGTTGATTGTGGATCCAAGTAAAATGAAATCCTTGACAACTTCAATCTTTTCTCCATTTATCATAAAGTTGCTTATAGGTCCAGTTGTGAGGACTTTTGTTTTCAAATTGAGGTGAAATCCACACTGAACGCTCTAGTCTCCCATCTTCATCAAGTCCTCTTCAATTACAGCAAGCAAGATTGTGTCATCTGCATATCATAGGTTGTTAATGAGTCTTCCTCCAGTCCTGATGCTGCATTCTTCCTCATGTAGTCTAGCTTCTCAGGTTATTTGCTCAGCATACAGATTGAATAAGTATGGAGAAAGGATACAACCCTGACCCACACCTTTCTTGATTTTAAACCATACAACAGTATTCCCTTGCTCTGTTTGAACAACTGTTTCTTGGACTATGCACAGGTCCCACATGAGCACAATTAGGTGTTCTGGAATCCCCATCCTTTGCAATGTTATCCATAATTTGTTATGAGCCACACAGTCAAATGCCTATGCATAGTCAATAAAACACAGGTAAACATCTTTCTGGTATTCTCTGCTTTCAGCCAAGATCCATCTGACATCAGCAGTGATATCCCTAGTTCCGTGTTCTCTTCTGAATCAGGCTTGAATTTCTGGCAGTTCCCTGCTGATGTACTGCTGCAACTAATTTTTAATTATCTTCAGCAAAATTTTACTTGCATGTGATATTGGTGATATTGTTTGATAATTTCCACATTCTGTTGGATCCACCTTTCTTTGGAATGGGCACAAATATGGATCTCTTAAGTATATTAAGTATATATGAGTGTGAGTTTTCTCCTCTTTCTCCCAATCAATGAGTTTACGCATCTCTTAAAACATTTTTTGTACATGTTACATACACATACATTTCTAATTTTTATTAAAGTATTCATAGCCAAAGATACACCATGTCAACAATTTCAACACGTACAATTCAGCGACACTGATCACATTCAAACTATGCTAACATTCACATAACCCTTTTCCAAATTATTCCGCCACCATTATCTTAAACTCATTGCTCCCTAAACTTTCCGTCCAACCTTTCAGGTTGTCATTGTCAATTTGATCTCACATAGATAATTCTTTAAAAGAGCGCAATGCTCAAAGCAGGCGTATTTTACTAATTAAGATAAGTTATTTTTTTGGTTCAAAAAAGACTTCAGGGAATAGTTTCAGTTTAAGGTATAAAGTTTAAAGATTATTTCAGGGCAGTAGTTTGGGGGGTTTATCCAACCTCAATGGCTCCAGAAAGTCTGGATTCCATTGAGAATTTGATATTCTCTTCTGTGTTTTATTTATTTCAATTTCTCTATTGAAACCAAAATAAACACTGTAATGAAACAAATGAGGAAATTAATCCAAGTACTTTTGCCACAGAAGCTATGAGTCCAAATACAGTACTGCCAAATTTCTGCACGCAGATCTGCTCTCCCTTTCAGGGTGGGGAAATGTTTTAGGTGTTTACTCACGGTGGTGGGTTTTGGGGTGGCTGGGCACTTTATAGAGTCAATAAGCAAATGCCCAGAACCAAGTCCTTAGGGATCCAGGTTGTAAACTGGCCAGATTGTCTACATACTAAATTGCTAAATCCAAAGAGTAAGATGGGAAGAAATGAAGTACAAAGACAAACACTAATAGGAACCTGGGAATGTGAAAGAGTGTTGAAGCAGGAAAATGAAAAGGGCGGGAGGGAGGCAGAAGGAGTCCTGGTGACATAGCAATTAAGCCCTTGGCTTAATGGAAAGGTCGGTGGTTTAAATCCACTAGCCGCTCCATGGCAGAAAGAAGTTGCAGTCTGCTTCGGTAAAGGTTTATAGCCTTGGAAACCCTATGAGGCAGTTCTACTCTGTCCTATAGTGTTGCTATGAGTTGGAATTTGACTTGATGGCAATGAGTTTGGTTTTAGGTTTTGGTTAGGGGCAGACGGTGAACTTCGACTATATTGTTAGCTCAAATAAAAGTACCTAAAGAGAGCTTCTGGAAACACTGGTGGAGTAGTGGTTAAGTGCTACAGCTGCTAACCTAAAGGTCTGCAGTTTGAATCCACCAGGTGCTCCTTGGAAACTCTGTGGGGCAGTTCTACTCTGTCCTATAGGGTCGCTATGAGTCAGAATCGACTCGACGGCACCAGGTTTGGTTTGGTTTGTTTTTTTTTTTTTTTAAAGAGAGCTTCTATGTTATTCCTGCGTCCAGTTCTACAGGAGGGCATTTAAAGTTACTGTCAAGGCTCGCAGCTTAAATCATGTCATTTCTCTTGCAATCTTCTGATCATTACTCCAGAGATTCGTCCATCTTTCTTCCTATTGTCACCGAGTTGGTTTCAACTCGTAGTGACCCTATAGGACAGAATGGAACTGCCAATAGGGTTTTCAAGGCTGTAAATTTTTACATAGCTTTTTCCTGTGGAGAAGCTGGTGAGTTCAAACTGTCGACCTTTTGGTTAGCAGCCAAGTGCTTAACCACTATGCTACCAGGGCTCCTCTTGCCCACGTGAAACCTATTTAAGTTTTAGACTATCCAACTAATTAGCTTCTTTATTTCAAATCCTCCATCTATCACACTGATTTTACAATCAACATTATGCTTAATCAACAACAACTTCAATGGTATTTTCTCCAACATGCCATATATATATTTGCTCTTGCGTCTTCTCACCAAATGGGACCAGCCAACACCTATCATGAATCATCTACACTCATGATGCTGAACGATAGACACGAAAATTTGAACCAAGCTCATATTTGCTTATTTTCAGTTTTGCACTTGCTTTAGCCCATCAGTAGTACTTTCTTCACAGATGATCACCAAAAAAAAAAAGAACAAGAGACTATTCATCTTCATTATATTGTTGATATGTACAATTTATAATTTTTTATGCTCTTGATACCATCTTCAATGAGAAACTGAAAGTCAACCAACACATTCAATTCCCTAAAACTTGTCACCACAATATGAGATATAATCAGCATCTTAACCATCCTAATTGGTAAAATTACTCGTCTTTTATTATAAACTACTCCTCACTTATTGACTACCTCATTAACTGATATTTCACATTTATGGCAACAGTAAAAAGTCTACTATCCGACTCTTTTGCACATTAGCAATGTATGTCTGGCAATAATAAATGCTGAGGTGTGAAGAGAGAGTAACACTGGCTATGATGGTTAAGGTTATGTGTCAACTTGGTTGGGCCATGATTCTCAGTGGTTTGGCAGTTGTGTAATGATATGGTTTGGCCTTTGTGTAATGATGTAATTTGGCAGTTATGTAACGATGTAATCAGGTAGTTATGTAATGATGTGGTCATCCTCCATTTTTACATAATGCTGATTTTCACATAACAATCTGGTCTTTGGAACGTAACCATATTGATAAGTGGGGAATGGGCGTATGTGCTTTGTTTGGGGAAGGGGTTTCTACCCACTCCTTCTCCTCCATAGCTTTCTATTCAGCGTATCAGTGTGGCTGCAGGTTATCAACCAGCAAGAACATAGCACTGTACTCATTAGTAATTTCTGTCTATATCCAATTTGTCCTCTACATCTCACCTTCAAACATCTAAAACCTGTGGAATACAGACCTAGGTGCATATGGCCTCCTCTGATCCTTGCCAAACCACCATCTTCTCCTCAGGGATATACACAAAAGGCTATTTTATATGATGTCACTCACTTCTAAACAACTCTTTCAACTTTGGGTAACATTATAGGACTCATCTGTTACACAGTCTGACTCTCAAAGAATTCCTTTTTCTTCCTTAATTTATGCCTTTATTTATTCATTTGACAACATGTAGAACCTACCATATATAAGGAGCAGCAATGCCAGGCAATGGGGGAATTGCAAAAGTGCTTAAAATACTTGACTCACAGTAGAGTACACCCTCAATATTTGTAATATATTATTTGAAAACAGCTACACATTTTCCTGGATTTTAAATACTTGAGGTTGTTTGCAATCATGGAGTATAGATTTAATTATTTGCATTTCCTTTAAATCTGTAAATAAAACAGGAAAGCAATCAGAGGTCAGGGCCCAAGCTGGGTTGGCTTATTTGGTATAGCACCCAGCAAGCCAGACATGCTCCTGATTATAATGAGGTTGAGGAAAGTGTTTTAAAACACAGTGAGTGACTTTTCTCCTGGCTACATAAGATAACTGATGACATGTGCCTGATGAGAAACACGACTGGTTTCCTTTTCATCATGGAAAGGACTTAATGAAAATAAAACATACAGACTCACTCCCCTTAGATTCAAAGACTACTAGTTTGATCTCTTAGGGTCCTCCCTAAAATGAAAGGTGAAATATGGTTCCCTTTGCAAAAGCAGTGGTTAAGAGATCAGCTGCTAACCAAAAGGCTGGCGGTTTCACTCCACCAACCGCTCCTTGGGAACCCTATGAGGCAGCTCTACTTTGTCCTATAGGGTCACTATGAGTCGGAGTCGATTCGACAGCAACGGGCTTGGTTTGGTTTGGTTTTGCAAAAGCTAGCTGGCTACCACGTGTTCCTTATAAGAGTGTGACCATTCTAGTGTTCTCCGTTAAGAAGTGCTCATTCAGACCAAAGCTATATTTGTGATGTATAATCAGATCATTTCTGTCCAACCCTCTAAATAGCAATTAATCAAAATCACCAGAGGATGGCCTAGATACAGACAACTTACAATCGCTGTCTTAGTCCCATACCCCCGACCTCCCACCAACTCCAAAGGAAAGTTCACTCTCTTTGGAGGTTTATATATGCCCATCAGGTTGTACTACTGTGCTGCACTTAAATGCTCTCAGCCACTGACAGGCTCATCATGTTCACCGTGAACCCTGCACAAGATTGCCATTATGCTTATATCCACACGTAAAGGGTGTGTTTGCAGGGGAACTGTGTATGCATTTCAGTCTGGTCTTTTTAATCCTTAAAGGAATGTTCTCAGGCTGATGAAGAGAGGAAAACAATTGCTGTGCCACAGAATTCAGGCAGAACACGCAAACCACTAAAAATCCCAGTTAATTCTCATGCTGGGTTCCCCGACCCATCCAGCTGGCTGAGGAAAACAGGTGAATCTTTAATGTGCCCTCTTCTTCCCAGATTAGAAGTTTCCCTGAAATGGCTAAGATGATACAGGGGACCAGATGTCAACTAAGGAAGGGAAACCACAACCCTTTGCAGCTTTATTTCTACGGTCTGTTTGCTTACTAGCGATGGCAGAATGGATGTTGAGGGTCAGAAGTGTAACAAAGGTTCTCACAGAATTCTGGCTTCCAGTTTCCCTTTTTCTGAGTTGTCGGAAAGGCAGGCTTCTAAAAATTCCCACATTCCTTTCATCAGCACTCTCTTCATTCATCTGGGTTATAAACGGAATGATCATTTCCCACACATCAGCTGTGCAGGCAAATAAATATATTTCAAGTGTCCCCTCTATACAGTCATAAGTTTTATTTTCCACCAAACGTTATGTAATTTTATTACTACCAACGTTCTCCATCCCTTAATTCTCTAAGGAAAATCGTGGCTTCCTCGTGCCACTTCTTTCTTCGGCCCCCACCCCTTTCCCCTCGTAAAATGATTCTGAAGAGGCTCTTGGAAAGGCACATGGAGAGCAGAGACCTGTGATAAGCACACTGTCATTTCCATGGAGAATCTCAAAGCCTCATCCAAAGACCACAGGTTTCCAAAAAGGCACAGCGCAGGCTGGCAAACATTTGCTTCACTGGCGTGAATCAAACAAACTTCCTCCCAACAAAGTAACATTACACTTCCTTTCAAAACGTGGGCTTCTGTTGTCACCTCCTGCATATGACTGTTATAGTGGAAGAAAAAAAAAATCACTTAGAAGTTTGCTCTAGCGATGTTTAATGTGCAAATGTTTCCAATAAACAGTGAGGCTCGCAAAGCTACAGCAAGTCATTAGTCAGAAAAGAAAGCTGCTTCCATATTAGTGGGTTTGTACCCCCACGTGAAAATATCGAGAAAACGGGCAATTCTTTCCATGAAGACGCCTCATGGAAATTACAATTATATCCAGAGGAAAAGGGCACTTCAGAGATCGCATTAATCAGGGCTTGCATGTGAGGTCACGGCAGGACTGTCCTTCGCCATCAAAGCCCAGCAAACGGTCCTTATTAATTCGGAGGCAGCATCACCCTTGGCATGCCCCTGACAAGTAAGGCATCTTTTTTTTTTTTCCAAAAATCAGTGCTCTGGTGACAAGGGTGTTCCTGCCCTTCTAGTAAAAAAAAATGGACAGTGCCACCAGACTCAAGTGGCCGCTCAATCTCACTATCAGAGGCTAAGTACTCTTCCCCAGGTAGCAAACTAGGTCTGCTGAAAACTCCAGAGGTTCTTACCATTGTGATCCAATCTTCCCTCCCTGCTGAGTCCGGCAGCCAGGAGCCGGTGCTGGCGCTGCTTCCCAGAGTCACTGGAGCCTTCGGAGGCAGAGAACGTTTCATGTGGTGCGAATGTATCACCACCGATTATATTTCAGTCCCTCAATTGCTGGCATCGATGCTTTGGCAATCAGCCAAACCAAGCGCAAAGAAAAGGGTTGCAGCTTGCCATCTCAGAGTTTCTCCTAGAATGTGCTTTTAAAAATGTGGGCCCCTCGTTTGGCAAATACCAAGGACTGCTACAGTCAATTACGCTCCTTTCTTTGAAACTGAGATGGGTTTTGCCGCTTGTGGAATGAAAACTATAGCAAGAATTCAGGCTGACCCGGGGGAAGCAGGCTCTGTGCCGATGTCCACGCACCTCCAGCCTGGCCAGAAGAGGGTGCTGTTCCTGCTGGAGAAGAGGGCACTCCTGCTGGGACAGAGATGAAGGGGGAGGGTGCAATGCTACCATGTTGCCAAGGTACTCCGAGGATGAAACGCAGGACCTAAGTCCAGACTACCTTACGTGGTATGTTGTTAGGCGCCATACAGTCAATTCCGATTCATCTCACAGTGACCCTATAGGGCAGAGTAGAATTGCCCAGTAGGGTTTCCCAGGCTTAGGAAACCAGACTGCCACATGCTTGTCCCAGGGTACAGCTGGTGGGTTCAGATTACCAACCTTTCAGTTAGCAGCCGCGTTTAACCACTGAACCACCAGGCCTCCTTATTATGTAGTACAACCCGTTGCTGTCAAGTTGATTCTGACTCACATCAACCCTATAGGACAGAGTAGAGCTGCCCCCATAGGGTTTCCAAGGCTGTAAATCTTTACAGAAGCAAACTGCCACATCTTTCTTCTGTGGGAGCGGCTGGTGGGTTCCAACTGGCAACCTTTCGGTTAGCAGCCCAGTGCTTAACCCCTGTGCCACCCGGGCTCCTGCCATGAGGTAGTACAGTGCTGTCAAATCCAAACAGGCGGGACAAGAAGTCATTTGTTCATCAGAGGGGTTTGTGAAGCATATCGCGACAGAGTGGAACTGCCCCATAGAGTTTCCAAGGAGCAGCTGGTTGATTCAAACAGCCAACCTTTTGGTTAGTAGCCAAGCTCTTAATCACTGCACCACAGGGCTCTAAGGATAAACTAGAAGGTCTTCAACTGCAGGGACCCTGTCTTCTAAGATGCTTTAAATCTCACATACTTTGGACATGTTGTCAGGAGAGATGAGCCCCTGGAGAAGGGCATTCATGCTTGATAAAGTACAGGGTCAGTGGAAAAGAGGAAGACCCTCGACGAGATGGATTGACACAGTGGCTGCAACAATGGGCTCAAGCTTAAGGATCGTAAGGAAGGTGCAGGACTGGCCAGTGTTTTGTTCTGTGGTACACAGGGTGGCCGGCCGTAAGTCAGCAATGACTCCACGGCACCTAACAACAACAACATGCAACTTAATCTATCAGGAGCTTTGATTTCCCTGTGTTTTTTTTACAACTTCTTATTGCTTAAAAATTATATCACCGGGGGATTTAGTCACATAACTAGCAAGCAGGACTTCAACAGGAGATCAGGCCAGGACTCTTCAAAACAGTATTTTGCATAACCAGAACTACCTGTTACCTAACAACTTTTTACCTGCCTGCCCTTCCCCACTTGATTGTAAGTTCCAGTAAGGGAGTTTTCATATTTATTCTGGTCACTTCTTTTTTAAAACTGTGCTTTAGAAGAAATTTTATAGCTCAAGTTAATTTCTCATTCAAAAATTTATAATATTGTTTTGTGACATTAGCTGCAATCCCCACAATGTGACAGCACACTCCCCCTTTCCACCGCAGGTTCCCTGTGTCCATTCATCCAGTTCCTGTCCCTTCTTGCCTTATCGTCCTGCTTTTGGACAGGTGTTTCCCATTTGGTCTTGTATACTTTGCTGAACTAAGAAGCACATCCCTCACATGTATTATTTTTTATTTTATAGGCCTGTTTAATCTTAAGCTGAAGAGTGAGCTCAGGGAATGGTTTCAGTTCTGGGTTAGCAGAGCATCTCCAGGGCTGTAGTCACCGGGGTTCCTCCAGTCTCTGTCAGACTAGTAAGTCTGGTCTTTTTATGTGAATCTGAATTCTGTTCTACATTTTTCTCCCGCTCTGTCTGGAACTCTCTGTTGTGGTCTCTGTCAGGGTGGTCATTGGTGGTAGCCAGGCACCATCTAGTTCTTCTGGGCTCAGGCTGGTAGAGACTGTGGGTCATGTGGTCCATTAGTTCTCTGGACTAATATTTTCCCTGTGTCTTTAGTTTTCTTCATTCTTCTTTGCCCTGGGTGGGATGAGACCAATAGATGTATCTTAGATGACTGTTCGTAAGCTTTTAAGACCCCCGACGCTACTCACCAAAGTGGGATGTAGAACATTTTCTGTATTATGCCAGTTCACCTAGATGTGCCCAGAGACTGTGATCCCCAGGCTTCACTCCAGGTACATGGTCCCTCAAAGTATTTGGATGGGTCCAGGACACTTATGCTTTTGCTTTGGTCCAGTTGTGTCAACTTCCCCAATATTGTGTGTTGTCCCTTTCTTCACAGAAGTTGACACTTGTTTACTATCCAGTTAGTGATTTTCCCTCTCCCTCCCTCCCCACCCTCATAACCATCAAAGAATGCTTTTATCTGTGTGTAACCTTTTCTTGAGTTCTTATAATAGTGGTCTCATACAATATTTGTCCTTTTGTGACCTATTTCACTCAGCATAATGCCCTCCAGAGTCATCCATAAAGAACAACGATGAATCTGTGAAACATCTCACAACATGAATGTTCTGCTCATTTCTATGGCTCCAGTAAGTACCTACTCCATTATAGGATATTTACTGGCTGAATTAATTAATTCATTTTCCATAATTGCTGAAAATGTTGACAGAGCCCCACCAATTGATAAAATGGCCTTTTTCTGGAGCCTGGTATGTTCCAGGTTTGGGTTTGGTTCTTTTCATGACAGCTTTTTCTCTCACCAAAAAGGAAAAGTTCACATCCCCTAACTAGGCCTGGAAAAAGGCCTGGAAAGGGTACAGAATAAATTTCCAAGAGCTAAATACTTGTTCTAGAGCGAATTCGCCCCAAGGAATAAAATTCAGGTTGATGGCAAAGAGTTTTAATTTCTTAGAAGGGTCAATGGCATTTATCATCAATGTTTGATATCATCAAGAAGGAACTGTGAATCACAAAATGGAATACTAGGCGTCGATAAAGAACAATGATGAATCCGTGAAACATTTCATAACATGGAGGAATCTGGAGGGCATTATGCTGAGTGAAATTAGCCAGTTGCAAAAGGACAAATATTGTATGAGACCACTGTTGTAAGAACTCAAGAAATAGTTTAAACAGAGAAGAAAACATCCTTCTATGGTTACGACAGTGGGGAGGGAGGGAGGGACAGGGATATTCACTAATTAGATAGTAGACAAACACTATTTTAGGTGAAGGAAAGACAACACATAATACAGGAAAGGTCAGTACAACTGGACTAAACCAAAAGCAAAGAAGTTTCCTGAATAAACAGAACGCTTCAAAGGCCAGAGTAGCAGGTGCAGGGGTTTGGGGACCATGGTTTCAGGGAACATCTTGGTCAATTGGCATAATAAAATCTATTAAGAAAACACGCTGCATCCCACTTTGGTGAGTGGCATCTGGGGTCTTAAACACTAGCAAGCGGCCATCTAAGATGCACAATAGGTCTCAACCCACCTGGAGCAAAGGAGAATGAAGAACACCAAAGATATAAGGTAATTATGAGCCCAAGAGACAGAAAGGGCCACATTAATGAGAGACTACATCAGCCTGAGATCAGAAGAACTAGATGGTGCCCAGCTACAACCAATGACTGACCTGACAGGTAACACAACAGAGAATCCCTGATGGAGCAGGAGAGTAGCGGGATACAGACCTCAAATTCTCGCCAAAAGACCAGACTTAATGGTCTGACTGAGACTGGAAGGATCCCAGAGTTCATGGTCCCCAGACCTTCTGTTAGCCCAAGGCAGGAACCATTCCCGAAGCCCACTCTCTGGACAGGGATTGGATTGGACAGTGGCTCTGTGGGAGAAAGACTTGGTGATCTGTTTCTGTAAAGATTAAAGCTTAGCAAACCCTATGGGGCAATTCTGTTCTGTCACCTGAAGTCGCTATGAGTCAAAATCAATTTGATGGCATCTAACAACAACAACAACAGTGGGAACAGAGAAGGAGATGGGGCAGGCAATTCAAGGGTCCAGCTGGGACAAAAGAGCCCATTTCAGTGTCAAGATTAGCACAATGCTTGTGCATAGTAGGCTATAGATAAAAACCTGTTGAATTCATGTAACCCATCTGTCAGTTTGTTGCAGTCACTTCCAGTGCCGTATTTCTCACTCACCATTTACTTACACTTCTTTTTTTGCTTTAGCCACTGTAAGAGAATACAAACACATGGGGAAGAGCAAAACCATTTATCAATACTGTCACCTGCCTAATAGAGTTGACTTTGTCGACAGGGTAACCACCAGAATTTCAAATACCAGCAGGGTTACCCATGGTGGACAGGTTTCAACAGACCTCCTGGACTAAGACAGACTAGGAGGAAAGGCCTGGTAATCTACTTCCAAAAATTGGCCATTGAAAATCTTATGGATCACAATAGAATGTTGTCTGACTGGACTCACGCATACCAACAATCACGAACATGGCACAGGACCAGGCAATGTTTCATTCTGTTACACATAGGGTCACCATGAGTTGGCAGCTAGCAACAACAACGACACTTAAGATCCTTCATGCACTGGCCCTCCCACCATTTAACAGACCCTATGCTTTGGCCACCAAGAGCTCCTCGCGGTTCCTCCAATCACTGTGTTCCCTCCTGCCTCTAGGCCTTCGCACATGCACTCACTTCAGGGAATGATTTTTTATCTCTGTCTAATTAGGGACTGGAAACCCTGGTGGCTTAGCGGTTAAGTGCTACGGCTGCTAACCAGGAAGTTGCAGTTCAAATCCGCCAGGCGCTCCTTGGAAACTCTATGGGGCAGTTCTACTCTGTCCTATAGGGTCGCTATTAGTCGGAATTGACTTGACAGCAGTGGGTTTGGTTTTGGATTTTTTGACACAGGGACTTGTGTTCAGGCCTCACACCTCAGCGCCTGTATCGCCTCTGATCCTCCTGGAAGGACTGAATGGCAAGTGGAAGACTGGCGGTGCCTTGAACGTGAGTGCGCGCCATTCCCATGTCTGTGCCGGAGCCCAGCACAAACCGAAGCAGATTGAGAATCCGTGCTTTGCCTGCAACGAGAAGTGCTTACACAGTGTACTGGCATCATTCCTGTCAACGAACTGACCTTTTTGCATATGAACTAACATTTGGCTGAAACAAGGGAATATGAAGAAGGATTTTCAAATAATTGCCTGTTGATTGACTCAGGATTCTATTTATGTTAAAAATTGTTTGGACGCTTGTTTTAATCAACATTGTTGGACTTCTTAAGATTGATGTTTTCCATGCACACAGAAGCATACCCATCCCCAGACACCATCAGCAACAAAGTTAGAAAGTTCTGGAGTGTGAAAAGTAGAGAAAAATTGGGAATTTTCCATAAAAGAGTATTTTTAAATTTTCATTAAAAATTCGGGACATACACAAAGCAAGGTCCTTTCCTCTGTGTTCCCGACTTCCATGGTCCCCCATAACCCCTAGGGGCTGGCACACCCACGTGCAGCAGTGGAAAATCAGGCCCAGGGAGTAAAAGGCCAAGGAAAGCGAAATCCTTCCACAAATGTATACAAATAGCACCTATTTTCATTTAGCGTTTTCTTATAGAGCAAATCCATTCTATTTTTTCTTTTTTGAAATCTTTATTACACCTTCAAAAACACTTAAAATGCATTTGACAAGCCTAAGAAGACACTGTTACGATTCTTCAAAAAGTGCTCATGATTTACCTACTCAATATTTTAAAATGTTGGTTGGTCCTGCATTAAACATAAATCAGGGCTCCATTGTCGGTAAGAATTCAGAGAAAAAGAAAAATTGTTGTTGTTAGCTACCATTGAGTCAGCTCTGACTCATGGCAACCCCACGTACAACAGAGCAAACTGTGGCTCAGGCCTGCACCATCTTGACAATCATTGGCGTGCTTGAGTCCCTTGTGGTCGCCACTGTGTATTTTGAGTGCCTTCCAACCTAGGGGGCTCATCTTCCAGCACTGTTTCCGACAACATTTTGTCCTGATCCACAGGGTTCTCACTGGCTAATTTTCAGAAGTAGATCTGCAGGCCTTTCTTCCCAGTTTGGAATTTCCCCTGAAAACTGTCCACCAGGGCTGACCTTGCTCGTATTTGAAATACCAGTGGCATACCTTCCAGTTCATAGCAACATGTAAGCCACCACGGTACGACAAACTGACAGATCGTGGTGGAAAAGAAAAACAATAGACTCGTTATTCCATAGCAACAGAATTCCACCCTTGCCACTGGCCCCTTCCCCTCCAAACAGAGGTAAGTGCTGGGAACTGCTTATTCCTCTGTTTCTCCCTTGGCCCGTTTTAACACCAAATTCCTTCCTCGACTTTCTAAATCCATCATTTGGATATGTTTAACCTCACCCGTCACTGCCCAGCCCACAGGTGCAGTCAATTCAGGCAGCAGAGCCGTGTGAGTTCAACATGGACCCTTCGTGCTCAGACCAGTGATCACAGAGTCCCCTGAGAAATAACTGCCTAGACAGGATGGCGATCCCAAATTTAATCTCAAGAAAGCCTACTCAGTCTAAGGGTCACAGATCATGCAGAGGTGCCTTTCAGTTTCTAATAATGTTTCGTCTGTTTCAACAGATTCAAATTGAAGTTGGCAGAGCAAAAATTAGGTCAAGACAGTGAGAAAAAGAAACCAGCCCTTCCTAAAACCACCCCAGGATTGCCAAGCATTTATATTATGGAAAGTCATAAAGCAGAAAACATATTTCGGTAGTAAAACAGTTACATTAATTTCAAGAATGATATTATTTATGAGTTACAAAATCATACCATAATTTCTAACCATGCAAACTGTCTACAATAGGAAGGAAATTAGGGAGACGGTGAATGTGAGTGCCCTTCGGGAGGGAAGCAGCAATCATACATCAGACTCCTTTACACGGAAGCATGGGGTAGGTTTCCTAGACAATACTGAATTGCAAAAAGAATTGACTAGCGACCCCAAATCTTTGCAGACCATCCCGATGTAACTCTTTCAGGTTCTGTCTCTGGAACCCTCTATTTCTTTACTTCCACCGTCATGGATTATATTCCTGTTCTTCTTTTTCACCACAGGAGGGCGCTGCTGCACAATAAGGGCAGAGTTCTCCAAAAAAAACCCAGCTTTGTCTAAGTGGTAACAAAATGAATTTCGCTACCAGATACAAGTACTGACATATATGCCTCCAATCACAAGTTTATTTGTTCAAATAAACTTCAGAAATTGTCCTCCAATTGGAACTCCACAAATTTTTCACATACACATCTGCGTGCATATAGGGCAATTATTACGCTTTCTTCTTTTCTTTCATCTGCCTTTCTACCAGAATTTATAAATGATTTGGGAGAATTTATTTAGATGAGAACAATCCAGATACACACACTGAGCATTAAGATACTGATCATTTAAACTAACGACTTTAATCACATGGAACTCATTGGATTGACTTACATATGGATTCAAGGCAATCCGTAATTTATCTTCCACTCTGCAAATCTTTTGGCATAAATGAATGGCCCAAGCAAAACGAGTCTTCTGAGGCATACTGCTGAAGAAGGATAAGTGATGGTGAGCAGGCGGCTTAATGAAGTGGACCCTCCTTATTAACACTTGGCCAAATCCCCATCTGTAGCCATTCCTTGGTGCAGCTCTTGAGCACTCATTAGAAGCTGCAGCCAACTTGAGTTTTAATTTGCCTCTGAAGAATTCAGCACCAGCCCATTTAGAAAAGTGGTTATCCCTCAAATTGCAGGCAGTGAGCTGGGTGCTTATGTGGGGTCCCAAATGCATCAATCAGATTGTAGCGATTGTCCCAGAGGAGAAGTCTGTGCCTGAATCAATACAGGAATTCACTTTGTACAGCAAGTCTACCAAGCTGTTACAGTGTCTTAAAGTTAACTTCAGCTACAACCACGAGGGAGAAAAGGTAGAACACTCCATAGGAACAGCAGAAGTGTCCCCGTGACGGTCCTTGGGCTTCAGTGATGTAAAGTTCCACTCTATCCAGGCATGTGTGGGAGACCATTTGTGGTGCAGGGTGAGCTGGGGTGGGGACTGAAGGGTCCCCATGCCACCATGCTTCAGGGAAGAAACCTTAGGAGTCCAAGAATTCGAAATTTAAATTTGGCTGCCAGGTCATCATGAAGGAATACTTGTCAAGGTAGGAGGATAGAACATATTTTCTTCAACAATGTGTTAGCTTGATTTGTAAATTTTATGTTACTGGTTGCTGTTGTTGACTCAAACTCATAGCCACTCCAGCTACAACAGAACAAAATGCTACCCAGCCCTGCGTCATGCTCACGATCACTGGCATGTTCAAGTCCATCCCTGCAGCTACTGTGCCAATCCACCCTACAGAGGGTCTTGCTCACCCTTGTTGGCCCTCTGTTTAGCCAAACGTGATATCCTCCTCCAGCAATTGATCCCTCCTGATGACATGTCCAAATCAAGCAAGTCAGACAATGTTCTTTCATGAGCCATAAGGTTTTCATTGGCTAATTTTAGGAAGCAGATCAGCGGGTCTTTCTTCCTAGTATATATCTGGAAGGTGCACTGAAACCTGTCTACCATGGGTGACCCCGCCGGTATTTGAAATAGCAGTGGCACAGCCTCCCACAGAAACATGCAAGCCACCAGTACAACAAAATGACAGACAGGTGGTGGATACATTTTATAGATGAAGATACATGGTGTTGTAGGCCTCCGTATAAAATTTTGCCCTAGCCTCCAACAATGTTGGGGTGGATTTATTCCCTTCTCTCCTTATTCTACTTTGCAGTTAAAGACGAACACTGGTTTGGCTCACTTCAGTAACTCTTAGCTGCGCTTCTGTGGATGACAGTCGTGCTGAGACTGGGAGATGAGGCTTGGTATCCACTGGACACAGGTGACTATTTAAATTAAAGGTTAGACTGATTAAAATGAAATGAAGCTAAAAACCCATTCCTCGGTCACACTAGCCACATTTCAGGTGCTGGGTAGTCCCACGCGGCTAGTGGCTACTGTACTGGGCAGTGTATACAGAGAAATTTCCATTGTTGTAGAAAGTCCTATTGGAAAGTACTTTCCCAGAGGACACAAAACAGATACAGTGGAAGATGGAAAAGACTAGAACATCTGCATACTGAGTGTACAAATCAGTCAGTAAGTTAGCATATTTGGAATTACAGTTTTGAGTGATCGTGACTGTGTATCAGACGTTATAAATGGTATTATTTGTTTTGTGAAAGTTTATATTAGAGATTTCAAACTGGCCACCTGTGGGATGAATAGTCCCTGGGTGGTGCAAACGGGGAAATCCTGGTGGTGCAGTGGTTAAGAGCTACAGCTGCTAACCAAAATGTCGGCAGTTCGAATCTACCAGGCACTCCTTGAAAAGGGTATGGGGCAGTTCTACTGTGTCCTATAGGGTTGCTATGAGCTGGAATGGACTTGATGGCAACAGGCACCTAGCTGCTAACGGAAAGGTTGGAGGTTTGAATCCACCCAGCAGTGTCTCAGAAGAGAGGCCTGGTGACCTACTCCCAAAAGGTTCCAGCCATGAAAATTTTACAGAGCACAGTGCTGCTCTGACACACGTGAGGTCACCGTGAGTCGGAGTCAACCAAACGACAGCTGTGGGACGAGCCTTTTGTTTGACTTCTGCCAGGTTATAAACACGGCGAAATTCATTTCCAACATCCCAAAACTGGGAGACCTCTTTAAAATCCAGATTTCTGACTTCTCTTAAAAAATCAGATGTGGCCAATTCTGGGCCTGCATTCCCACATTGGTGCACAGACCTGGAGCCAAGCAACTTCCCCTTAAGAGCTGAGTGCCGTTCAGTTGGCCAAAATCCCCACCAAGCCCTGCATCCATGGTCATCTCCTGTCTAATTCCTGCTGCATGTGTGTCTGTAATGGGGGAAAGAATAACATCTCTAGCTCGGCAAAAAACGGAACTATCTATAAAAAACATCACAAAAGAAACTTAGGACATTCTTGCATGCTCTTTTTGTTTAAATAAATAAATTCCATTTGTATATCCAGACGGTACTCTTTGATCTACAAATACTGGATTAATGAATCACAAAAGAACATTAAACTTCATCATTTCCCACAATGCCATACTCAACATTCTAGGCTTTCAAACGTGATGGGGGAGGTAAAAAGAGGGTAGAGATGATATCAACATTCTACCCTCCTCCCTTATCGGCTCCCGCCGCTCTTCACACAAACATACACACAACAAACACACAGGTACACACATAAGCATATACCTATGTCTCTCAAGTGTGGTGGGGCTGTCTAGTTATGCATTAATAAGAGTGAGCCTACCTGTGAATAAGATCTGAAGTAAGGTTTACAAGCGTAATGCAAAGACAGCCCAGTCATGCACAAGTCTCTTCATTCCAATATCTAATCTTATGCCCGTGAATTGCACCCATTTAATTTAAGCTCCCTGTCAGGGGCTTTATCCATTCTGGCAATACTGTCATCTAGCAGGTTCTGCATTCTCAATAAAAATATTTGTTAAATGGAATAAGAGAACATTCATAGGGAACAGAAACTTTCTTTAAAAAAAATTTAAGCTTCTGCCACACTTCACCTGTCATAATGACATTAATTTATTCAACAAACAGTATTGAAAGCCTTTTATGTGCCAGGACTCTGTTGAGTCTAGCACGCAGCAGTTGAGTTTCTACGTCACAGGTCATTGTTTAGAAAGGGAATTGCAACCATGAGAATAATTTGATTTTGAACACCACGTTGCCTTTTTTAAACAGGTTGTATACACACAAACTAATACTGTAACAGGGGCACTAATGTCTATTTCTCCACTTTGCCTCACTTCTTTGCTCTGACAGAAACCTGGCTTTCCCATGGGGCTACGGCTATCCTGGCAGCCCCCTCACATGGAGGCTGGTTTTTCTTAGTCCTTGTACCAGTGAGTGAGGAGGTGGGGTAGATGTCCTCCCTGCTCCTTCCTCACTGCCACTTTGGGGCCATTCGTTCTCTCTCCTTTCTCCTTAAGAAACCCAGCTTTGAATACCATGTCTTCAGGCTAAATCTCCCAATACTCCTAAGTGTCCCTATTACCTACTGATCCCTAGGTCAGCTCTCTTCTTTTTTCTCACTGTCACTGTCTCCAACAACACGTGTCTTAGTCTTGAAAGTTGCACCCGATACGTGGATGATCCTCCCAACACTCTGGTTGTTCGTTTCCTTGAATGGTTCCCTTCAATAATGCTATCCTCCACATGCCATTACCACTGGCTGCAAACTCTCTGTGATCTCAGTTTAATGCATCCCACTATCTGAGTACTTTGTTGTTGTTGGGTGTCGTCGAGATGCTTCTGACTCACAGCGACCCTATATACCACAGAAGAAAACACTGCCCAGTCCTGCACCATCCTCACGATCGTTGCTATGCTTGAGCCCATTGTTGCAGCCACTGTGTCAATCCATCTCACTGAGGGTCTTCCTCTACTTTACCAAGCATGATGTCCGTCTCCAGGGGATGATCCCTCCTGATAACATGGCCAACATATGTGAGACGAAGTCCTGCCATCCTTGCTTCTAAAGAGCATTCTGGCTGTACTTCTTCCAAGACGGATTTGTTCATTCTTTTTGGCAGTTCACAGTATATTCACTATTCTTTGCCAAAACCATAATTCAAAGGTGTCAGTTCTTCTTTGGTCTTATTCATTGCCCAGCTTTCTTACATCCAAGTCTCTACTCCTGCATCTGTGCAGATGAACTCGGCTGGAGAAAAACAAGTTTTAAATTCACGACTACATCACACCTGGACCCTGGATGGTCCCAATCACTCTCCTCATCTTTCACCCATTCACTTGCTCACTTTCTCAAAGGGCTATTTCACACTCTTATCTCTCCCCAAACTACCAACATCTTTTCTCTCATCTTCAGTCTCAATTTATAACCTTTCTTCTTCTTCACTGAGGAAACCAAAGCAAAAGGGAAATACTTCCACAGGCCCCACTACCAGATTTCTAGTATCCAAAGATACAGTAAAACCTGCAAAAGCTGGAACCTGTGTAAGGCAGAAACCTGTCAGAGAAGAAAAACTCAAATATTTCCACTAATATAGAGAGACAGAAAAGTGGTGACTGCACCCTGTCAAAGGCAGAAAACTTGCAAGACCCAAAAAAACAAGGCAGTCCTGTTGAGTTACAGCTCTCGCAGTTTCACTAAATATAACCTGCATTCCTACCTATTATCGAGGACGAAATAGTCATGTTCCCAGGTAAAGTCAATCCCTCTACTTTTAGATTATACCCCACTCCCTCACATCTACTAAAGGACATTTCTTCAGTAATGACCACCTTTTCCAAATATATATATATACATACATACACATACATATATAGGGTTTTTTTTTTTTTGCTCTATACTGTATTATTTCCATCAGTATGAAAATGCTATTATTTCTTCCATTTTAAAAAACAAAGAAAAAAAGGATCTTTTTATCCCGATTTTCCCTACCAGCCACTACTCCATTTCTTTACTTCCTCTTTAGTTAAATCCGGAAAGAACTACTTATATTCACTGTCTCCAGTTTCCTTCTTCCCTATTTTTCAAAAGCCCACTCCAATGAAGCTTCCACTGCCAACTCCCCCACTGAGACCACTCTCACGAAGGCTGTCAATGGCCTCCACATTGCCAAGCTGAACCGCCAGTTCGGATCATACTTGACCTTTTGACAGCCTTTCACATAGTCAACCACTCCTTCTCCTTGATACACTTTTTTCACTTGGCCTTTCAGGACATCAAACTCAACAAATTTTCTATCTTACCAATTGTTCTTTCTTAGGCTACTTTGCATGTCCTCCTTCTTCTACCCAAACTCTTATCTTTGGAGTGCCTTTGGGCTCAATCCTTGGTTTTCTTCTCTATATTGACTATGGTCCAATGGCTTTAGGTAGCAACTAAGTGCCAGTGATTCCCAAATTATATCTCCAGCCTAGAACTCCTTTCCTATCCCCAGACTCATCTATCCAATGTCTACTCAGCAATGCCACTTGGCTGTCCAGAAGGCATCTCAAATTCAACCTGACCACAATGAAATCTGATTATTCCATCCTACCTAATTTTTCAATCTGTATGCTGAGCAAGTAATCCAAGACGTTGGGCTATATGAAGAAGAATGGGGCATCAGGATTGGAGGAAGATTCATGAACAACCTGCGTTATGCAGATGACACACAACCTTGCTTACTGAAAGTGAAGAGGACTTGAAGCACTTACTGATGAAGATCAAAGACCACAGCCTTCAGTATGGATTACACCCCAACATAAAGAAAGCAAAACTCCTCACAACTCGTCCAATAAGCAACATCATGATAAACAAAGAAAAGATTGAAGTTGTCAAGAATTTCATTTTACTTGGATCCACAATCAACACCCATGGAAGCATCAGCCAAGAAATCAAACGATGCATTGCATTGGGAAAATCTGCTGTAAAAGACCTCTTTAAAGTGTTGAAAAGCAAAGATGTCACCTTGAGGATGAGGATGTGCCTCACCCAAGCCCTGATGTCTTCGATTGCCTCATATGCATGCGGAAGCTGAGCAATGAATAAGGAAGACTGAAGAAGAACTGACGCCTTTGAATTGTGATGTTGGTGAAGAATATTGGATATACCATGGACTGCCAAAGAACAAACAAATCTGTCTTGGAAGAAGTACAACCAGAATGCTCCTTAGAAGCAAAGATGGTGAGACTTTGTCTTATTTACTTTGGATATGTTGTCAGGAGGGATAAGTCCCTGGAGAAGGACATCATGTTTGGTAAAGTACAGGGCCAGCGGAAAAGAGGAAGACCCTCAATGAGACGGATTGACACAGTGGCTGCAACAATGGGCTCAGGCATGGCAACAATTGTGAGGATGGTGCAGGACCGGGCAGTGTTTCGTTCTGTTGTACATAAGGTCACTACGAGTCAGAACCAATTCAACGGCACCTGATAATAACAGCAACCCTATTTTACTCACAGCGCTCCTCAGCTCAGTTATAGCTGTGCTTTTCTTCTAGGCTAACCACTCTAGAAACTTCTTTGCCTCCTTCTTTCTCTCGTACTCTAAATATAATCTGTCATAAAATAATTCTGGCTCTGCTTTCAAACTATATCCAGAATCTAACCACTTCTCACCTTCACCCTGCTACCACTCTGGTTAAGGTCAACATCACTCCCTCTTGGGTTACTACAGTAGACTCCTAAGTAATCTCCCTTATTCTGCTCTCGCCCCCTGTGTTAGGCTGGTTTCTCTAGAGAAGCAAAACCAGTGCGGCCCCTATAAGCACCTAGACAGAGCAATTTATTTCAAGGAAATGGCTCATGCAGTTGTGGGGGCTGGCAAGTCCCAAATCCATGGGTCAGGGTGCAACTGGAGGCTTCTCCTGACTCACATGGTAGCAAGGGCTGATGAACCCAAAGTCTGCAGGTCAGGCAGCAGGCTGCTGGCTCACGTCCCAGGGACCAAAAGTCAGAGGATGATGAGATGAGCAAACTCAGGATGGAATGCAGGATCCAGAGAGAGCGAGCTTTGCCAGAACATCCCTATACATTGGATGCAGTCCACACCCCCAAGGAAATGCCCCTTTCAACTGATTGGCTGCTCCCATTAGATCGTAAAATGGAGGGTAATTACATAATACCTGCCAAACCACTGAGAATCATGGCCTAGCCAAGTTGACACATAACCTTGACCATCACACCCCCCATAGTTGATTCAGCCAGACTGTCATTATTTACTCAAAACCCTGTAATAGCTTCCCACTTTTCTCAGGGTAAAAAGTCAAAGTTTTAACAATGATCTAGAAGGCCCCGCATGGTCCTTTTTCCCAGGGCCCCTGCTGATTCCTTTCCTCTCTGACCCCTTCTAGGCAGTTCCCGGGTGGTGCAAAGGGTTAAGCGCTTGACTACTAACCAAAAAGTTGGCAGTTTGAACCTACCCAGAGATGCCTCATAGGAAAGGCCTGGTGATTTGCTTCCAAAAGGTCACAGCCTTGAAAACCCTATGGAGTGCAATTCTACTCTACATATGGGTTGTCATGAGTCAGCTTGATGGCAACTAGTTCAGGTTTTTTGGTTTTTTGTTGTTATTCTGACCTCTTCTACTTTCACTCTGCACTTGTTCTTTCCAGTGCAGCCACACTAGCCTCTTTGCTGGGCTCCAGAAATGCCAGGCTTCCTCTCACTGTTGTTCTGCTTCAGATGCTCCTTCCACTTGAAAATCACTTGGCTAATTCCCTCACCTCCTTCAAGACTTTGCTCAAATCTCATCTCGTCAAAGAGGCTTATCCCAACATCCCCATTTTATACCGGACACTGTTCAGCTACACATCCGTAATTCTGAACTTCCTTGTCCTATTCTAATTTTACTTTTCTCATTGCACTTTTCTTCTTTTAATATATTACATAATTGCAAAAAACAATTATTGTTTGTCTCCCCTTGTTAGGGTGTAAGCTCCATGAAGGGAGAGATTTCTGTCTGTTTTGTTCCTGCAATGCATCCAAGTGCTTGGACGGTGCTTGGCACAGGGAAGGCGGTCAGTAATGTTTGTGGAATTGAACAGAACATCAGAGTACACAAAATGGACCGTAAAGATACTTACCAAATTAACAACAGTAATTGCCACTGGGAAATCAGGAAAAGGAACGCTATTAGGGATAGGGGACAAAAGGAACTTCATCTACATATTTTATTTCCTTTAATGAAAATGATGAAGTGTATACAGTATTATAAAATGTTAACAACTGTCAATTCTGGATAGTCTGTAGGTATTGACTATAGTATTCTGTGGACTTTTTTGTACTGCTTGGATTTCTCAAATTTTAAAAAGCAATTTTTAAAAATTCAGCTTTTTAAAGCAGAGTTCTAGCTCTTCCAAAAAAGAATCAAAGCCGTCTTCTTAGAATTCCTGTAACAATCGCCTTTCCTAACCAAATACAGCCATTTGGCAATTGCTCCACCCACTTCTTATCGCTGGAGAAAGGAACTAGCAGAGCCATGCACACAGAATATGATCTTTATTAACTTGAGCTCTTCAACACTGATTAAAGGCGCCACCCAAGTGGCCAGAGAAGTACCTCAGGCACAATCACTGAAGTTACCACAAGAGCCCACCAGGTGGCGTGAGTGCATGGGTATCGCTATTGCTGTACAAGGGCTCCCAAGCGTCCCCAAAGGAACACCCTTCTCAAAATGTCCTGTTACAGAGGTCAAACACTGTTTCACCGTATCTGTGATTTAGGCTCTCGCGCTTAAGTTTGCAGCGCCAAAGAAAGTCCTTGTCTCCCAGTAATCTCCCTTCCAAGCAATGCCCTGATGTCATGGAGCCCTGCAATCTCTAACAAAACCAAAATGTATTACTTTTGGAAAATAAAATTCAAGTTTGTATACTTATTTTCTTTTCAAACACCTCATAGAAAAATAAAGGTTGCATTGCCAAGAGTTATAAAATTAGAGGGGAAATGAAAATCTGTTATTTTCATAATAAGGTCTTTTAACTTAGCCAAAGTATTTTGAATTCCAAAACAATTCACATCCCCAAGTGGAGAGTTTTCATATCGATTTACTGGTTTTAGCCATTTGTCGTGGGCTCTACTCTAACCAAATATTAAAGACTTGGCCCCTTTTTAAGCTGTGCCTGGAGCTACTGGGTACCCTTTGCAGTTTAATTATTTGATCAGCTCCCAATATATTAAGTCTGTATGAAATATGCTCGTAACATGCTGGCCTGAAAGGTGAGTAACTAACTCATCCTTACTTTCTCACTGGAAATCTAATACAGCTTATAGCAAACAAAAGTCAAGCAATTTAGAGGTATATAAAATAAAATACGACAGACTCCTATCTCCCACTCTTTGTCCCACTCCTGGGAGGTAATTACTGTTAACAGTTTTATGCATATATTTGCAGACTTTTAAAGTAAGCAATTTTATTTTTTATTTTACTAACATGGCATTTTACTGTACACATTTATTCTGAAGCATGCTTCTGTTCATTTAAATGTTTCGGATAGAATACTCCAGGTCAGTAAATATACTCAGTATCCTTAGGACTGAATGATATTTTATAGAATAATAACAGTAGTATTAATAACTCTTCTATAATGCTTACAGTGGATCCAACTTCAAGCACTTTGCATGCTTTAACGCAATCATTTCTCACAACAACCCTACGAGATAGGTAATTGATTTTCCCATTTCCAAATGAGAAAACTAAGACACAGAAAAGAGAAACACCTTGCTCAGCGTTACAGAGCTAGTGAGAGGCGGGGCTATGATTCAAACTCGGCCAACCTGGCTCCAACGCCCATGCTCTTAACCAGCACACACATGGACTGATTACGTTGCAAACTGCTTAACGATTTTCCAGGAAGTGGACATTAAAACTGTTTATTTCCTATTTTCAGCAATGACACAATAAATATTCTATAAAATATACATGTCAGTATTTCTTAAAGATTCATTTCTAGAAGTGGGGTTGCTTGCTTAAGGATACAGGTGTTTAAAATTTTGGTAGGTACTACCACACTGGCCTCCAGGAAAACTGTACCTGTTTATGCTCCCCCAAACTGCACTGTTTCCTTACCCCTCACTGACCCTGGATCCTGACAGACAAAAAGGCATCATGTTGTCAATTTAATTTTCATGGTTCTAATCACTCGTAGGGGGCAGTGATGGTTCAGTGGTAGAATTCTCACCTTCTATGCAGGAAACCCAGGTTCGGTTCCCAGCCAGTGCCCTGCATGTGCAGCCACCACCTGTCTGTTAGTGGAGGCTTCTGTGTTGCTCTGATGCCGAACAGGTTTCAGCGAAACTTCCAAACTAAGACTAGGAAGAAAGACCTGGCAATCTACTTCTGGATATCAAGAACATCAGCCAATGAAAACCTATGGTGTGCATGGGATCACAAGTCAGGGGCCGACTCAATGGCCACTAACAATAAATCACCAGGGAGTTTCAGCAGCATTTTAAGTATTTCTTGCCCATGTGCATTTACTGGTCTCTAAATTTTGTCTTCTCACATTTTTCTACTGAATTATCTTTTTATTACTGATTAGTAGAAGCGTTTACCCCATCACACCTGTCCACACAATGAACATGTACAGAGCCCCTGCCCAAATCCACCACCAGCACTCAGGGTGCTGAACACTCAGGGCAGGTTCCTGTGTAAGGTGCAGAGGAAGGGGACAGAGAACACACTCACGAAGGTCCCGGTGCTTCCACCAAACAAAACTGCCAGCGTAGCAGGTCTATGACAAAGTTGACCTGAGGCCGTAGCTCGTTACCTGCCCAGCTGAAATCATTTCCTTTGTGGTAACTATGGTATTGATCCAAAGTGATGCACTAGAAACAGATGGCTTCCAAGAACATCCAGGAGGGACTACAGCATCGACTGGCCTGGGTTTGAATTTTGGAGCCGTCACTTATTTAGCTGGGTGGCTTTGGGCAAGTTGGTCAGCTTCTTCCAGCCTCCAAGCCTTCACAGAACAAGAATCACAGAATCTAACACGCACAGTTGCAAGAATTAAGGAAAATGTTTGTAAGCACCTATTACAGAGTCTGGTCACATAATAAGGAATCCTGGTGGCACAGTGGTTAACAGCTCGGCTGCTAACCAAAAGATTGGCAGTTCGAATCCACCAGCTGCTCCTGGGAAATCGTACGGGGTAGTTCTACTCTGTCCTATACGGTCGCTATGAGTTGGAATCGACTCGAAGGCAATGGGTTTTTTTTTTTTTTTTATCTCATAATAAGTGTCCAATAATTAATATGGAATAATACTATTTATTATTATCAGCATTAATAATGCTAATATCACTATTATCGTTGGTAGTGATTAAGGAGAGGCAAACTTTCTGACTTGCCAAGTGCACATGACTGGCTTTGCTAGCTTAGACGACAGATAAAGCAAGGTCACATTCTTTAACTCATCTTCACCTTCATTTACCGTCTTCCTGTTCTGCCCTTCTCAGCTCTGTATCCTGCAATCTCAGCTCCGCCCAGGGCCTCAGCCCTGCTTGCTGTCTTCTGTGCCTGCTGGCGCCAGCATGCACACACCCCGCTCTGAGGTCAGCAGGCTTCTCCTACCACCCGCCTTTGTGCAAGACAATGTGGCCAGGCTTCTGGCACCAACAGCAGCGCAGATCGTCTTCCAGGCCACAGTGGTTCTTGGACCAGTGTGGGAGTCTAGGAGCCATCCTACCCAGGACTAACTCATCCAAGGGCTCCCTGCAGAGCTGGCCTGGGCTTTCAACTTTTCACCTCCACAGACTTACTCACCTAGACGCCCCTTTCCCAGACTGCTGGCCTGCTCCAGGGAAGGCTGTGTCGGACACCACGTGCCACCTCACACACGCAAGTGCACCCACCCGTTGGCCGCTGGGTCACTCTAGGATACCTTCTCTCCTCACTCCACCCGGGGGTTCTCAGATCTAGCCACTTTCCGAGGATTCAAAGCCATTCCAGCAGCTCACAAGGCAGCAGGAAGTGAGGGAAGTGAAGGCCCACACCCGTGATTCATCGTGAGCGTAGGAGGTTAATTCCGGAAAAAGTGGATATAAAATACGTTCCCTACCTCGTTGGAACTCCAGGTCACTCTTCCGTATCTGGTACCATCTAGGCTATCCGTACAATAAACATGGCGTTGGCTGCACTTCTAACATGGAATCTTCAGAGGGTCCATGAGTGTTTTGGTGGCTGCACTGATTTGGGGAAAAAAATGTGCTCTGAACTTTGAGAATTAGGTTTGTTACATAATGGACTGGAGAAAAATTCAAGATTATGATTTTTCTTCCTGTTCCTACCCTTAACCACCCCAGTTTGTGGACTATTTGAAAGTGATTTGCTTCATTAAGACAGTGAAATGGTGGGAACTCATTCAAATCATTTACTGAGCTGCTTTCAGAGATCAGCTTTTTTGAAATTAAAGGACTCTGACAGACCAAACTGTTGGATTTCAATAACCCGCAAGATTGCATATTTTCCTTGATGTTGCAAAATTAACTAAGTGCTCTGAACTGAAAATTTCAGAAAAAGAAGTGAGAGCACGGCTGATGTGTTCAAACAGGGGCAGGTGTTCTTAAACTGGCCATGTTTATAGAGCAGAGCTACTTTTTAAAGCAAAACAATAGGATGATTTGAGTCTTAAAGAATATGTTAAGAGAAATTTGGAGGAAAGAGCCAGAATGTCATTATATTAGTTTCTCAATCTCTGAATACCTCAAAGGTCCCTGGGTGGCACAACTGGTTTGCACTTGGCAACTAACTGAAAGGTTGGTGGTTTGAATCCACCCAGCAGCGCCTCAGAAGAAAGCCTGGAAATCTTCTACCGTAAGATCACAGCCATTGAAAACCCTGTGGAGTTCAGTTTTCTCTGACACACATCTGGTTCTATGAGTAGGAATCGATTCAACAGCAATGAATTTTTTAAAAATATCTCCAGATTTTATAGAGACAGAAAAGAATATTTTAAAAATGAGTAAAAATGCTAAAGTATAAGCTAAAAAAAAAGCCAAACCCTTTGCCATGGAGTCGATTCTGACTCACAGTGACCCTATAGGACAGAGTAGAACTGCCCCATAGGGTTTCCAAGGAGTGCCTGGTGGATTCGAGCTGCCGACTTTTGGTTTGCAGCTGTAGCTCTTAACCACTACGCCACCAGGGTTTCCATAAGCTAAAATGTAGGTCTAAAATTACATGATAGCATTCAAGAGTACTAGGATACTTAATAAGAACCTCCAAAGGATACTTGGATTAGCAGTATTTTCCTATAGGGTCACTACGAGTCAGAATCGACTCGACGGCAACGGGTTTGGTTTTTTGGGGTTTGTCTGAATTCCCAAGTCTAGATTTAAAGAGTAAGATTTCATTCTTCTGGGTTTAAAATAACCAAAAATGGTAAAGGAGTTGAAAATAAGTAAGTAGACAGAAATAGAATTGGGAAAACAAAATAAACTATAGCCCAGGCCCCATTTCAATACAAAGTTACAATAAAGCCTTGAGTAAAATGCAACCACTCCATTTTGGTTCAAATTCAAAATGACACTTATTCCTTTACACAGATGATGAAGATAATGGGACCACATACAAAGAATTTTATATGTATAAAGAATGTAAACATAGATCTATGTTACGTAGGCTAGCTGTAATATTACTGCTATTAGAAAAAAAAAGAAAAACCTGTATTTCCAGTATTGTCAAAAAAGAGTATAGGTTTGTTCTATGACAAAGCCTGAAGTCTATTAAAAAAGATAAAGATAAAGCCATTCTGCACTTTCTCTCCAAAGGTAAAAATAAAATTGCAAAGTATATGCTTGAAGGACTGTCACGAAAACCCATAGATTAGCTCTTGTAATTAGGATGCCAGCAAGGATGTCTATAATCTTCCCGGGAACTTGAAGGGAAGAAAATATAAGGTTGTTTGTGTGCGTTAAAAGGATTTACTGAGCTAATACAAGCTGGTATTGTATCAAAGTGCTAAGAAACACCCCCACAAAACAGTCAGAACTTGAAATGGGCAACTAGAGAAACTGAGTGTTGTTTTTTTTTTTTTTTAAATGAGTTTCAACTAACTGAGGAACATTCCATTTCCCAAGACAATAATCCTGTGGAATGTAATTACCCGTAAATCTGTTGAGTTTTGAACACAAATAAACACAGCACCAAATGGACTGTTAACCCACGTGATAATAGCTTTATTCTTTAAGCATTACAGCATTAATTCCAAGGAGACACTTTTCTAGAATTAGCACCTTCAGGAAAGTAAGTCTGAGCTAAGAAATCAATGAGAGAAACAAGTCTCAATCCCTCCTTCAACTGACACTGGCCCTCTCTGCCTGGATCCCTATATAGACCCCTTAAAGTAGGCACCTATAAGACAGAAGTCATCACCATCCTGTAAACCTGCACCTCTTCTTCTATTTTCTATGCTCAGCTGGTGGTGCCACCACCCTCCCAGGACCTGAATTACTCCCCTGTTCCATATTTGATCAATCATCACCCTTCCAAAATCGTTTGCTACTGTCTAGTTGGGACTCAAGGCAATCCCATACAAAACAGAATCAGGCTGTTGTGATCCACAGAGTCTTCATTGGCTGATTTTTGGAAGCCAATTGCCAGGCTCTTCTTCCTGGTTCATCTTAGTCCGGAAACTCTGCTGAAACTTGTTCAGCACCACAGCAACACGTAGGCCAACACTGACAGATGGGCAGTGGTCGTGCATGAGGTGAACTGGCCAGGAATCAAACCAGGGTCTCTCACATGGAAGGCAAAAATTCTATCACTGAGCCCCGCCTCTGCCCCCCACCTCTAAAATTACTTCTGAAAAATTCTCCAATTCTGTCTCTTTCTCTCAATTTTCACTACTATGATTCTAATTTAGCTCCTCGTTTTCACTTATCTAAAATATTGCCATCGAATAACAAAATGTATTAAGAAAATATTCTGCATCCCACTTTGGTGAGTGGCGTCTGGGGTCTTAAATGCCAGCAAATGGCCATTTAAGATGCATCAATTGGTCTCAACCCACCTGGAGCAAAGGAGAATGAAGAACTCCAAAGACATAAGGTAAAGATGAGCCCAAGAGACAGAAAGGGCCACATAAACCACAGACTTCATCAGCCTGAGACCAGAAGAACTAGGTGGTGCCCGGCTACCACCAATTGCCCTGACAGGGAACACAGCGGCGAATCCCTGATGGAGCAGGAGAACAGTGGGATGCAGACCTCAAATTCTCATAAAGAGCCCAGACTTAATGGTCTGACTGAGACTAGAAGGATCCTGGAGGTCATGGTCCCCGGATCCTTTGTTAGCCCAAGACTGGAACCATTCTTGAAGCCAACTCTTCAGACAGGGATTGGACTGGACTCTAAGGCAGAAAACGATGCTGATGAAGAGTGAGCTTCTTGGTTCAAGTAGACACATGAGATTATGTGGATGGCTGCTGTCTGGAGGCGAGATGAGAAGACAGAGGGGACAGGAGCTGGTTGAATGTACACAGGGAATACAGGGTGGAGAGGAGATGTGTGCTGTCTCATTAGGGGGAGAGTAGCTAGGAGTACATAAAAAATAGAAAGGTGTATATAAATTTTTCTATGAGAGACTGACTTGATTTGTAATCTTTCATTTAAAGCACAATAAATTAAAATAAAATATTGCCATCAAGTCCCAAGTGGTCTCTCCATCATTTTCCTCTACCTCCACCCTCCACATCATCACAAGAGCTTTCTTCCAAATCCATACCATGGTTAGGTTATTCCTCTGTTACGATCCTTTAGTGAAAGCAAGGCATACATCAGCATCCAGCTCCTTCCTTTCTCTGTAGTATTATCACTATTCCTGCCCCTCATCTTTCATTTATATCCATAAATATCGATGTTCCATAATAGATCACATAGTTCACACTGCATCCATAAGACACATTACTGATCAGCTTTCAAAACCCAAACCTGAAATCACCTTCTCCGTAAAGTCTTCTCTGCCTCCCCCATATTGGTTACCCCCATATTGGTTACCATCTCCTCTACAGTACTTCTGTGGTCTGTGCTTCATTCCATTACTACACTCAATGCACTGCATTATGTATAGTATTTTTATGTATACGCTATATGCAGAGTGTCTCATAATTTATGAGCTCTGAGAAGGCTCATTCTGTGTGTTTTCTCTATCATTCTTGTGTCCTTTGTGACTAACACCATATCCAGCAAAAATAGTTGTTCAAGATATGAATATTGAATTAAAAAGCTAGAGTCCTAAGCAGTGAGAGGCCAGGCATTTTCCATGGGTATCAAAGAAGAGGAAGACCCACCTTTAAGCCCAAGAAACAGATAGGAAAGCACACACACACACAAAAAAAAAAAAGGATGAAGGAGGAAGAAAACAAAGAGCAAGAAAGCAACAAGTGAAACTCTACATTGAGGTCAAATGTAATTAGCAAATAATTTTCCAACACAACCTGTGATGCAGATTGCCTATCCTTGTTCTCTAAGGTATCCTACCCAAGAAAGTTCATTGGAGTATCAGCAGCAGAGAGTAAACAAAACAACAAAGAACTCTAAACATGCCCTTTATGGGCTGTTTAGTGAGGAGAAGAGAAACTTGGGGGCCATGAGGGCTGTCTTCAAGAATTTGAAAAGCTGGCACGTGGAAAAGACAATACAACCATTCTTTCCCAGACCACTACATTCCAGCCCAGAATAAAGAAGAGCTCAAAACAAGATTAAACCCACTGCCGTCAAGTTGATTCCAACTCATAGCGACCCTATAGGACAGAGTAGAACTGTCCAATAGAGTTTCCAAGGAGCACCTGGCAGATTTGAACTGCGCCGACCTCTTGGTTAGCAGCCATAGCACTTAACCACTACGCCACCAGGGTTTCCATACCAAGATTAGTTAAACTTAAAGATACTTTCTATTCCTGATACTCTATGATCATCAAAAAGAGATGCCTCTTAAAAGGATATCTTATTATATACAGGGAAGGCCTGCCTTTGAGGAGCTGAAAACACTTCCATCAATGGCTAGTACTACAGGTGATATTTCCTTTAAAATATTATAGTCTAACAGAGATGAAGGCAAGACAAAAACTGCAGTGCGTATACTTCTGCTATCTCTCCTGATCTCCTCTATTCAGATTTATTTCCTTCCATTGATTGGCATAGAGGCTGAAATAGGAAAATAATGCAAACCAGTCCACTCTTGGGTCCACGCATATATAGGCACGTATGAAAATGTGACAAGGTGGGTGTGGGAGAGGCAAAAGAAGAAAAACTCTAAAAAGGAAGTGAATGGTCCTTAAGAAAGACATTGTAGTCAGAGTCAGCAGGAAGTGGTGGTCCTAGGTAGTGCATGGTGGTTGTTAGCTGGGTCATATTAATATGGCGCCCCTCGTGGAGAGAGGCTGATATGTGTAAAATAAATAAAGCTGCCTTCCTATATTCTGAAAAATATTTGAACCTAGCTACATCTTACTGGACCACTCCAAAAGAAGGAGTATAGCAGAAGAATAATTCCCCCGACAACTTTGGGGAAGTATATTATCCACCAAAATACTCCTGGAATACTGAGTTGTACCCACAATTGGGGCAAAAGCGTCCTGGAGAATGGCATCCCGGAGAGGAATCACAGCAGCTCAGAGGTGAGGGGCTTGGCAGTGGGGGTGGACTTCAAGCAGCCTAGTATGAAGCACAGCCCAGGCTGAGCAAAAGTGCAAGCACTGCATTAACTGGTAGCTGAGAGCATGGCAAGCGGCAGGGTAAGCCAAGGCACAAGGCCATCAAGTTTAGTCCATGCAAAGAGTGGTGCTAGTATGAGTGGTGGCCCAGGTGGAACGTGAAGAAGAGCCTGCAGCAAAGAGACAGTGGTACAAATGCAACCTTGGGATCATCTGTGAAAACACGTGTTGTTGCTGTTAGCTGCTGTCGGGTCGGCCCCCCAATTCATGGTGACCCCATGCACAATGGAACAAAATGCTGCCCGGTCCTGTGCCATCCCCCATGGTTGGTTATGGATCAGACTATTGTGATCCATACGGTTTTCATCAGCTGATTTTTGGAACTAGATCACCAGATCTTTCTTGCTAGTCTGTCTTAGTCTGGAAGCTCCACTAAAACCTGTTCAGCATCATAGCAACATGGAAGCCTCCACTGACTGAGGGGTGTGGCTGTGCATGAGCTGCTAGGAATACTAACAAGACATGGACAGTGTTGAAATGGAGTCTGAGTTCTTTCTGTTAAACAGGTGGACAGAATAGAGCTCTTGATATTCAGGTTTAAATGTAAAGATGCCCTTATTGGTATCCACAGCTGGTGAGGTCTGGGGACATTCACTATGCTAAAGCTCTGCATTAAGAATACATTCTCTAAAGCACTTTTCAAAGCATATACTTGTAAAACATCCCTTGTGGAATGCCATTAAAACCAGGCACTCTGCCAAATGGAACATGACAGAGAAGAGTGGGTCTGGAGATAGTCAAGGGCAGCCAGGGTGTTTCCACTAATCTCCACTGATGGGCTCTCGAGAAAGCTCTGACCCCTAACCCCAAATTCCCAGAGGAAAGCTTTATCTTAGCATGGCCTTCAGGAGTCCGCTGTGTCCTGGTGTTATTTGGAGAAGAACAAGCAGCACAGGGGCTCAGAAATTCAGAAGACCTCTTGGTGGCTGACTTGGCTCAGAGAATTCAGAGCGACCTACCAGAAAAGACACAGGGACGGGAGCCAGATGATGGAGAGCCTGTTCTGTCACTGTCGGTCACCAGCAGCTTGTCCTTCCATTCTTCCATTCTCTGAATCCCAGTTTCAGCTCTCCTATGGCAGGATTGATAGCAAATTTACTGATTTCCCAGTGATGAGAGGATCCAATAAGGTAGTAGGTGCTTCTTGAAAAGGACCAAGCATTCAGAAATAAAAATTTTTGTTCTGAATAATTAATATTCTGATCACCTCTCAAGGAATACCAAGCCCCATTTATTCATGGAAAATTTACTGTCTATTGAGTTCCACGGACTGCTAGGCACTGGAGCAGATATAAAGAATTGTAAGACACTGTTCCTCTCGTGGAGCCCTGGTAGCACAGTAGTTAAGAGCTCAGCTGCTAAACCAAAGGTGAGCAGTTTGAAGCCACCAGCCACTCCTTCAAAACCCTATGGCGCAATTCTATTCTGTCCTATAGAGTCGCTATCAGTCAGAATCAACTTGATGGCAATGAGTTTTGGTTTTGGTTCCTCTCACAAAGAAGTGCATGAAAGAAAATTATAAAGCAATGAGAGAATTACTATACTAGATATAAGTATAAAGCATCAGAGGCACAAAAAGATGACATAAAAGAGGTTTCCTAGGCACAATATTTATACTAACAAAACAACGTAAATGTGCAATAATAAAGAAATAAATGAGTAAACTACAGACTGTTCATATGATGGAAATAAAGAGCTTCTGAACAGAAACTTTTAAGGATATGAAGAAATGTTAATAAGATGTTCAATGAATTAAGAAGTAGTATGTAAAGCAGAATAAGTGGAATAAGATAAACTCTGCTAAAATTAAACACCTAAGACTGCCTCTTTTGATGGCATTAGATGAATTAATTAAGCCAGACTAGCCCTCATACTGTAAGCAGTTAGGATACTAGTCAAAATCTATGAAATTTATCCTACAGACATTAGACTACAGGCAGCATAGGATTTTGATCTCTTAGAGAAGAAAAACAAATAAGATGAGTCTTACAATACTGACAAATTCTGTCAGCTTTTGTTCATCTGTAAAGTTTTTTAATTCACTTCCACTTTAAAAAAATTTCTTTATTGAGTATACAGTAATAGGGAGTCAGTTTTTTCTCCTTTCAACCTTTGAAGAGGACTTTTTTTTTTTTTGGTCTTCTATCTTCTCTTGTCTCTGATGAAAAGTTCGTGAGAATAAGCAAGCTAGACTGGTTATATTAGGATAGGACACACTAAACTTTAGAACAAGGAATATTATCAGACATAAAGGGGGATATTTTAATATGATTAAAGGGTTGATTCTTCAAGAGGAGGTAACAGTTCTAAACAATGTACGCATTTAAGAACTCAGCATCAAAACGCATGAAGTAAAAACTGACGGAACTGAAAGGAAAAATAGTAAAAAATGCTCAGGTGTAGCTGGATATTTCACACTCCTTTGTCAGTAATTGATAGGACAATGAAATGGAAAGTCAGCAAGAATATAAGGCATTTGATCAGTCAAGTCTTCTAATCAACCAGTAACCAACCTGGCTAATAGGTGTATATAAAATTTCACACTCAATAACCACAGAATAGTCCCTCTTTTCAAGTACACATGGAATATTCTTCAGGACAGACCATATGTTGGGCCAAAACACAAGTCTCATCAAATTTAAAAAGTCTGAAATTATTTCAAGTATGTTCTCTGAGCAAAACAAAATCAAATTAGAAACGAATAACAAAAAGATATCTAGAAAATGACCAAATATTTGGAAACTAAACAATGTATCCTAAATAATCTATGGGACAAGAAAAAGTAGAAAATAATTTCAAGTGAACACAAATAAAACCACAAACATCAAAACCTGAGAGATGTGGCTAAAGTAATGTTTAGAGACAATGTTATATAGCTTTAAAGGCTTAGAAGAGAGGTCTAAAATCAATGACCTATACCTTCACCTTAAAAAAAGGAGAGAATTAAACCAAGGAAAATAAAAAGAAGAAAGTAATGAAAGTAAAAGGAAATATCAATGAACTAGAAAGCAGATTTTTAAAAACTGGGAACCAATGAAACCAAAAGCTGTGTCTTGGAAAGATCATTAGCTTTGATAAACTTCTAGTTAGACTTGTCAAAAAAGAGAGAGAAGAGAAATGATCAATATCAGCAATGAAAGTGGGAATATCATTGCAAATCCTACAGATATTCAAAGGACAACAAGGGAATATTATTGCCAACTTTATGCCAATAAATTTAACAACTTAGATGAAATGATCAAATTTTTTGACAAAAATTACCAAAATGGATACAAAAAGAAACAGAAAATCTGAGTAGTCCTATATACATTTAAAAAAGTCTAAGTCCTAATCAGACATCCTCTAAATACAGTCTGGCCCAGAGAACTTCACTGGTAAATTTTCTCAAGTTCTTAAGGAAGAAATAATATCTGTTTTACACAAACTTTTTTAGAAAATCAAAGAGAATGTAACATTTCTCAACTCATTTTTTATGAGAATGACATTACTCTGATATCAAAACCAGACAGAGACATTGAAAGAAAACCACTGACCAACATCTCTCACATAGACATGACAATCTTTAACAAAACTCTAGCAAATTGAATCTAGTAATATATACAAAAACAACCCAACCCAGTGCCGTCTAATATAAGGAGGATAAAATATCATGACCAAGTGGGAGTTATCACTGGAAAGCAAGGTTGGGTTGATATTCAAAAATCAATCAATGCAATTCATCACATTTCATGTGTCAACTTGTCTAGGCTATGGTTCAGAGTGGTTTGGTCAAACACTAGATTAGTTGCTGTTCCACAAATATAATATGATGCAATATAATGTAATCATTTTCCACAATGTCATCTAATGCAATGTAATCAATCAATCAGTTCAAAGAGGAGTTTCCTCAGGTTGTGGTCTCCTCCAGACTATAAATATTTTGGCAGAATTCTCTCTCTTTCTACTCTACACAATGGGAATTCCAGAACACTTAATTGTGCTCATGAGGAACCTTTACATAGATCAAGAGGCAGTTGTTCAGACAGAACAAGGGGATACTGATTGGTTTAAAGTCAGGAAAGGTGTGCATCAGGGTCGTATTCTTTCACCATACCTATTCAATCTGTATGCTGAGCAAATAATACGAGAAGCTGGACTATAGGAAGAAGAATGGGGCATCAGGATTGGAGGAAGACTCATTAACAATCTGCTTTACGCGGATGACACAACCTTGCTTGCTGAAAGTGAAAAGGACTTGAAGCACTTACTAATGAAGATCAAAGACCACAGCCTTCAGTATGGACTGCACCTCAACATAAAGAAAACAAAAATCCTCGTAACTGGACCAATGAGCAACATCATCATGATAAACAGAGAAAAGATTGAAGCTGTCAAGGATTTCATTTTACTTGGATCCACAATCAACAGCCATGGAAGCAGCAGTCAAGAAATCAAGAGACACATTGCACTGGGTAAATCTGCTGCAAAGGACCTCTTTGAAGTGTCGAAGAGCAAAGATGTCACCTTGAAGACTAAGGTCCACCTGACCCAAGCCATGGTTATTTTCAATCGCATCATATGTATGTGAAAGCTGGATAATGAATAAGGAAGACCAAAGAAGAACTGACGCCTTTGAAGTGTGGTGTTGACGAAGAATATTGAATATACCATGGACTGTCAAAAGAACTAACAAATCTGTCTTAGAAGAAGTACAACCAGAATGCCCCTTAGAAGCAAGGATGGTGAGACTGCATCTTACATACTTTGGACATGTTGCTAGGAGGGATCAGTCCCTGGAGAAGGACATCATGCTTGGCAAAGTACAGGGTTAGCAGAAAAGAGGGAGACTCTCAACAAGGTGGACTGACACAGTGGCTGCAACAATGAGCTCAAGCATAACAACGATTCTAAGGATGGCACAGGACCAGGCAGTGTTTCGTTCTGTTGTGCATAGGGTTGCTATGAGTTGGAACCAACTCAACAGCACCTAACAACAACAACAACAACAACTACTCTACACTCTTACAGTCACGTGGCCTATGGATCTTGGGATCAATTCTGTGGAAGTCTCCAGCCTGCCACTCAACCCACAGATTTTGGACTTTCCAGTCCCTACAACTGCATGAGCCAATCCCTTGCAATAAATCTCTACCTATCTATCTATATGCGCACACACACATCTGGAGGCCTGGTAGTGTAGAGATTAAGAACTCGACTGCTAACCAAAAGATAGGCATTTCAAATCTATCAGCAGCTTCTCAGAAATTCTATGGGGCAGGGTTCTACTCTGTCTTATAGGGTCACTATGAGTCAGAATCAACTTGATGACAAGGGGTTTGTTTTTTTGTTTGTTTTATATACACATCTAGCTATCTATTACTTCTCACTGGTTCTGTTTCTCTAGAAAACACTGACTAGGACACAGAATTAGAAGAAAACCTGAATAGACGTGGAAAAAGCATTTGCTCAAATTAAACACTCATCCATCATTAGAAACTCTCAGCATACTAACAATAGGAGAAGACCTCCCTAACCTGACAAAGGCCATCTATAGGACTAATATCACTCTTAGTGGTGAAAGACTGAACACTGTCTTTCTAAGAGTGGGAACAAGGAAAGGATGTTTGTTCCTATCATTTTAATTCAACATTGTTGTAGAAATTTCTGGCCGATGAAATAGGCAAGAAAAGAAACAGAAACAATTACATACTGGAAATAAAGAAGTAAAACTATTTTATCTGCAGAATATACAATGTAGTCTATGTAGAAAATTCTAAGGAATCTACAAAAAACTACTGCAACTAATAAGTAAATTTAGCAAGACACAAGAACTACATTTAAAAATGAATTGCATTTTTACATGGAACCAATGAACAATTGGCAAATGAAATTAAAATACAATATATAGTATTATATTAAAACATGATTTAGAATAAATCTAATAAGATATATGTAATACCTGTACATTGAAAACTACATAACATTGCTGAGAAAACAATAAAGAAGATTGAAATCAATGGAGAATATACTATGCTCAAACACTGGAGAGTCTATATTGTTAAGATATCAATTCTCCCCGTACTGATCTATAGATTCAATACAATACCAATCAAAATTCCACTAGACTTCTGCACTTTTTGTAGAAATTGACAAACTAATTCTAAAATGTACATAAAATGAAAACGACCTAAAATAGACAAAACAATTTTGAAGATGAGGAGTATTGACTATGTGAGCTTAGACTACATAATTTCAAGACTTACTATAAAACTCCAGTGATCAAGACAACATGATATTGGCACAGGATAGCATGTAGATCAATGTAACAGAATAGAGAGCCCAGAAACAGATCAAACCAAATATGGTCAATTAAGTTTTAATAGCAGTCCCACAAAAATTCAGCAGTGAGTAGATAGCCCTTTCCCCAAATGGTGCTAGAACAACTGAAGCGCAATATGGAAAAAAAAAAAAAAAAAAAAAAGGACCTTGGCCTCTATCTCTACAAGTTATAGAAGTAAACACTGAAGATAATCTTTGGACCTTTAGGGTTGTCAAAGATAACTTAGAACACACACACACACACACAAAAGCATCAACCATAAAAGAAAACAAATGATAAACTGGACATCAACAAAACTGAAAAATCTGTGCTACCAAAGACATTACTAAGAAAATAAACCACAGATTTGGAGAAAATATTCCCAATTTATATAGCTGACAAAATACTTGTATTTAAATATGTAAACAACTCTTACAAATCAACAACACAAGCAACTCAACAAAATATGTGCAAGAGATATGAACAGACACTTCACAATAGGAGATACACAAATGTTCAATAACCACACGAACATATGTTCAACATCATAAGTCATTAGGCAAATCCAAACTAAAACCTCAATGAGACACAACTACACACTTAATTTAAAAAATAAACCATATCAAGTGTTGGCAAGGATGTGGAGAAACTGGAAGTCTCATACATTGACAGTGGGTGTGTAAATGATACAATCAGCATTAGATGATACAAGACAATGTGTAAAATGATATAATTTTGAAAGCAATTTGGCAGGTTTTGTTTCCTTTTAATAAAAGTACACTAAGCATATAACCCCAGGCACTATACAACAAACTAGGAGATAGAAGCACTAAACACGTGCTCTTGTATGTTGTGTTCAGCACTGTGCTCGTTTAAGAACCATCTATACGGGATCAAACTGACAACAGCAACTAGACAGGTTAGACAGGAAACTTAGGGGGCAGTGAGTTTATGTTAACGGGGAAGGAACAATTCAGAAAAGAAGGGTGAGAATGGCTGCACAAATGAAGAATGTAATCAATGTCACAATGAATTGTACATATAGAAATTGTTGAACTGGTGTACGTTCTACTGTGTATATTCTCAACAACAACAAAATAAAGCATTTTTAAAAAAATACACTATGCATATACCCTATCCATTCTATTCCTAGGTATTTACCTATAACGAATAAAAAATACATCCATAAAATGATTTGTAAAAAGATACCCATAGCAGCTTTATTAAAAATACCCAAAAACAAAAATGTCTATCAAGAGTTGAATAATAAACAATATGTGGTACATTCATTAGGAATATACTATTTGGTAATACTTTTCAGCAATAAGAAGCAGTTAAGGAATGAGCTATTAATACCTGCAACAACATGAATGTACTTCAAAAATATCCTGAGTGAAAAAATAAAAAGCCAGGCGTAAATGAGCACATGCTGCGTGATTCCATTTATCTGAAGTTATAGAACAGACAAAACAAATCATCTTGGAAACCAGATCAGTGGTTACCTGTGACCAGGAGCTGGAAAGGGGTTTACTGCAAAGGAACATGAAAGATACTTTGGGGGGTGATGGATATATTATATATATGGGTGTATTAAAAAAAAAAAAACCTCACCCTCTACCGTCGAGTCATACTCCGACTCAGCATAACTCACCTAATTGTGCACTAAATATGGGTGCATTTTGTTGAATGTGAATCATGCTCCAATGAATTTCATTAAAGAGCTGGAGAAAAAAACAGAGAAGCTTCAATGAGAGAGTGAGAGACAGAGATGTAGAGTAGGAGAGGATACCAGACAGAAGTCATAATAAAATATTAGCAGTGATTATTTTAGGAATGGTATTGTATGTGATTCTTTTCTTCTTAATTTTTTCTCTATTTTCCATTCTTTCATACAGAATATGTATTACTTTTATAATGAAAATGCTACATTAAAAAGAAGAAAGGAAGGATAGACAAAGGGAGAGAGGAGGGAGAGGAAGGCTAGTTAGTTGTAGGAGTTTGTAGAGAAGGAGGAATCAAGGAACCATTCACAGAGAAGGGATATTTGTATTGGATCTTGATGAATCAGAACTTCATAGGATTTCACCAAGCAGAGCAGAGAAAGGAGACCATTTCATGCCTAAGGACCTCCTTCTGCAGAAGTGCGGGTAGACGACACGCTGTTAATAGGCAGAGAGGAGCTTTGTCAGGACGGGATGTTTAAGCTCTAAAATGTAAAGGATGAAGCTTCTCTGTCACCCGATTCTTAACCAAAACACAGAGGAAGTTTCCAAGCAAGTTTGGCATTTTGATGCACCCATACGGAGAGCTCTCTGGTTGTTTTTAAGGGGTTCACTGGCAATGAATGGGCTCTGTTCTGCAGTGAGAACATACACGATGTCCTTGCAGACGGGGACATTAAAGTCAGTGAGTCCTGAGGCACGTCATCTGTCATGATGATTAAAAAAAAAAAAAAAAACCCGGGCCTTACCGGTGATTTCATATTGTCTGTTACCAGAAGTCCACTTCTTACCTCAAGGCTTTTATGTACTCATTTGTGATAAACTCAGAAATTCAAAGTCAGCAAGCTGTTGCAGGTTTCTCTAAAAACCATTACTTTGATAAAAACTATGCCCACTGAAGTCGAGTCAATTCTGACTCCTAGTGACCCTGTAGGACAGAGCAGAACTACCCCATAGGGTTTCCAAGGCTGTAAATCTTTATGTAAGCAGACTGCCACATCTTTCTCCCGTGGAGCGGCTGATGGCTTTGAACCACTGACCTACTGGTTAGCAGCTGAGTACTTTAACCACTGTGCCACCAGGGCTTCTCACTTTGATAAAGCATTCTAAAATAAAACAAATACCATTTTTCTTTGAATTACAATTACGTGTGTACTATAAGTTTTCTTTCAGTCTTTCTTTTAATCATAAAATTTAAAGACAATAACTTAAATACAGGACTACCAATCTTTGACTCTTCACTTTTATACAGCTACACTTTACCTTAAATACATATGTATATTTTATATATACATATATACATAATATCCACCACCCCTCTGTCAGTTTGTCATTCTGTGGTGGCTTGCTTGTTGCTATGATGCTGGAAGCTATGCCACCATTATTTCAAATACCAGCCAGGTCACCCATGGTGGACATGTTTCAGCATAGTTTCAGACTAATACAGGCTAGTAAGAAAGACTGAGTTGTCTACTTCCAAAAATTCACCAATGAAAACCTTATGGATCACAGCACTTGCTTTGGTCTTGTCATCAGGAGGGATCAACCACTGGAGGAGGACATCATGTTTGGTGAAACAGATGGCCAGCAAGGGTGAGGGAGACCCTCAGTGAGATGGATTGGCACAACAGCCACAACAAAAATGGATTTGAACACACTGGCAATTATGAGAATGATGCAGGACCAGGCAACTTTTCATTCTGTTGTATATAAGGTCACCATGAGTCAGAGTCGACTGGATGACAGCTAACAACAGCATATATTTATATATATTTATATATATGTTTTTTTCTCCTTTTAACTAGTAGTCTGCATTAGTCACTTGTTGTAGCAAGCAACTCATTTATTTATAAGTTTTATTTCTAAAGCATTCAGTATCATGACTACCTGGCAACGTCTCAGTGATCCTTTGCCTGGAACTCCCATCTGCTTTATAGAATTTTTCACTGTTCATATCCTCTTTAATCTTGAGAATTCTGACTTCCTCCAAAAGTTTTGTCCACCAAGCCTCCTGGCCTTTGGTATCCTTAGGATCGGTGCTCTCAGATTGCAATGAGCACTCGAATCCCCTGCTCATGGTGGTAACTGCAGACACTTGATTTCGTAAGTCAGGAGGAGGTGTACTTTGGGTTCCGTGTTTCTAACACACGCCCATGAGATGCCCAGGCTGCTGCTCTGGGGACCACACTTTGAGTAGCAAGGCTTTACAAACGCTGCTTTCACATTTTCACACAAGCCTCAGTTTTCCTCTCACATATACCCTTTGGGCTCGACAGTCTCTTACACTCAGAAACATTTTATTCCCTTGACCTTGACTAAGAGATCCTTCAGGTTAACCTGATCTAAATTATATTCCTAATTCTCGCTGGCAATTTGCATGCTTAAAACGTCTTACCACCTTCCTTATTCTTCATTTTCTTTTGTTTTCATATTCTTAGTGCAGTATGCTTGCATACAGCACCGTTTTCAGTATTTGTCCTTTCTCAGCCACACTCACTCATCTTTCTAGGTCTCTTTTTAAATTCATGGTTTTCCCTCTTTGAGTTGTTACTTATGATCCTCGAAGATAACATTTAAATATTCTCCTCCATATTATTTATACACACAAACATATGCACAAATACACACACACACACACACATATACATACAAACACACACATACACACACAGATCTGCTAAAGAAAACCCCAAGATTGTCAAACTATTACAAGGCAAACACACTGCATATAGTCTACTTCCATTGGGCTCAAACCCCAATTTTACAAGATAGACAAATCAAAAGTAGTGATGATGTACCATACCTAAGTACTTCAGACATATAAATCGTTTCATGTATTGGACTCTATTCCACAAAGAAAATTTTCCAGAGAGGCCATTGTTTTATTTTGCTCTCAACTTTTCTCTGGTCTCATTTGCCAGTTTTATGTAGCCTCATTCTTCCTCCTGGAATTCTGCCTTTGGAGATTTATATGCCCTGATTCTGTGGCACTGCTGCTCTCCACTTGGAAATTTTTACCTCGGGCCAGCCTTTGGAGATCCAATGCTTCAGTTTCTGTTACTCAAATCTTATCTCCATGAAACTGTTGGAGTAAATTTCTACAGACGTTCTTGAAACGTGGTTCATTTGCTCAACCTACCAAGATCCCTTGGGCAATCTTTGTACCCTCATTTTTATACCCTGCAATTATGAAATTTTTATGGACTTTGGATCTCAAGAATTCTAGGTATTTATCATAGACTTGAAATTCACAATTCATTTCTTTGCTAGACACTAACATTTTTATCTGTGTAAGCAACATATCAAGCTCAACATGTCTATTCATTTATTATCTTCATATTCTATTGATTTTCAGTCTTCTAAATGTGTCTTATCAGGTGTCTATTGTCAATACATATAGCAAAATATTATACGAATACACCCATCACTCTCCTCAGATTCTATCTCCTCCCCAAGTCACCAATTTGAACACATGTATATATGGTAATCTCTTGTATCTGACAAACTTGCAAAGGCGCTTATATATTTACTTCGTTTTAGGTACACAACAACAACAAAAGAAACAAAACTTGACCTATGTATATTTCTAGCTAAGGCACACTAGAAAATGAAATTAGGGTACTTCAATTCCTTTATCTTAGAATACCTCTCAATTATCTTTAAGATTCTGAAAAGTTAGTAATTTTCCAAAATTTATTTCAGAATGTCTTATTTGGTCAGTTACCATTACGATTGTAAACATCTTGGCCCTTACCACACACCACATTCTTCTTAAAATAACAGGGAAGAGCAACCTGTGGACTTGGTTAGGCAAAGAAAAAGTTGTAAAAATCCTCAGCGAACAAGTGCTGGCCCTATCCTTTTCCTGAAGGTCAAATCCACTGCCACAAGTGCAGAGGACATAAAGAAAACCCTGGTTTGATCCCAGCATAGACATCTGAGGGTCAAGTAGAAGGATGTGAGCACAGAATTACATTTCAGGCAGTATCAGGCCTAACGGTCAGAGGAAAATTTCCAGGTCCTGGAATGGGCAGGTCCAAAACAAATGGGAATCCTCACAGGGAGGATTAGCAGGGGCCAGGTGAAGCAAGTCAGGCTCCCTTGTCCACCTCTAACCAGCTGGAGGTCTCCGCATGGCCACCAGGTTAAATGGGAAGGAGGGGCGTGTCTGAGGAACAGGTCCAGGGAGCCCAGGACTAGCCATTGCTCTCACCCACACACATTCCAACTATTGATTCACAGCCTCCAGGTGATGGCAGGGAGCTAACTCCAGGCTACTGTGCTAGGCAGGGCAGCATCTCCAGGCGACCAGACTCCTGGAGCTGTGCTCTAGCAGGCAAGGACCCATACTGTTAAGTCTTTAAAATACTACCCAGCACACCTTCCTTCTTATCATTCCTGAATGCAAAAGTCAATACCACCCAGGGTCTGTCTGCTCTCTTCTCAAAGTTAAGCTCTGGCAAAAAGGAATTAAGTAATGAGCTATTTTCCCATTTAAAACGGGGTCCTCAGGAGGTAGCCTAGGCATCTCAGAAAACCCCCTTTTTATCTCCTGTCATTTCTAATAATTATATTTCTCTTCGCATCTGTGCCCCTCCTGCTTCTCTCCATCAGGATTCTAAGGTTGGGTGTCTTTCCTGACTTTTCTTTCTTCCCAGTGTTAACTGGGGCCAAATGGCACTCACATACCCTTTTCACGGGTTATGCAAGATGCTATTTCTACCCAGTGTCCTATAGAGCCCCTGCTCTGTAAGCCAAGCACACTTAGGCGTGTGACCTCTCGTATTTAAATGCTCCACAGATCTACAGGGTCTGCCTGCCATGGCATCTGCAGCAGCCGGCTCCCCCTGCTCTCAGATGAAAGGTCTTCAGTAGCTGGTTTATCCCAGTCTCCTTGAACACAGCTTCCTATCAATTTTACAGTTCTCCCTCTAGGCTCTGAGTTGGTCCACTTCATCACAGAGTGCACCCTGAGCCACACATCACTGCCTCTCTGGTCTGCCTCCGCACCAGGCTTTACATAACAGAACTGGCCATCATTTGGAGCTGTTTTGGTGTATACTACCTCAAACCCTAGCTAAAGTGTGTTTTATATTCCAAATTGACCATAAACTATCTCAAACCCATTTCTGACTCTCTCATCCATGGCATCTAAATAACTGAAAGCGAACATCACCCCAGCATCACCAATTATTTCTTTATGGGCGTTCTTCCATAACAATCTCTGTGACTCAGGGTCTCTATTTTTCTTTCTGTAAGCCTTCCTTCAGACTTCTCTAAAATCAGTTAACACAACTATAAATTAATTAAAAAAAAAATTTTCCCATGGGTAAATGAATACAAGTTTCCCTTTCTTGCCTTATTTTATACAGGCAGTCCTTGGGTTACAAACAGGATCCAGTCCTGTGTCTTTAAGTCAAATTTGTAGGTAAGTCAGAACAGGTGCATACAGCTCTTATTGAGCCTTACTTTAGTGCAAGAAAAGGTTCGAAGCCTTTTCAACGATTTAAAAGCTGCATGTATGGCAAGCGAAGGTGATTATGATGAAGAATTTGTTGCGTGGAGGGGTTGGTTCAGTTGTTTCAAAGCAAAGGCAAATTTACATAACTTAAAGGGCAAGTACCAGTTGTCAGTGAGTTGGACACTGGTCACCTCAATGGGGATTGCCCATACTTCTGATCTTTTATCTTTCCTCATATTAACTCCTCCTGAGCTGTGTTTTACTTCACATCTCTGCCAAGTCTGAAGCGAGAAGAATTTCCGGAATGAAGTGCATCCTCTTGCGGGCCCCTCCTCACTCTCCAGTCCCTGGCGACCCTGCTGCATTCCTTCTGAGTTGCTCTTGATCACTCTTGTGTTGCCCTGTATCAGTTTCCTCTCCCCTAATCACTTCTGCAGTTGCTTCCACAAAAGGTGGAGGCCTGTATTGTCATCTGTGTGACCACATGCCTAAGAAGCAGCAGAAAATAAGTGCAATTATTCCATCTTATGCTAAAGCTCAGAATCATGTCACTTAACCAAGTCAGGCTTGACTAAAGCTGAGACTTACCAGAAAATTAGATCTTGTCTCTTCGCTCGAGAAGCAGGAACCACATCTCTTCATTGTCTAATTTCCAGTCCCTGCCCAGTCTCTCCTTACCCAGTCCTTGGCAGTGAACCTAGCCAGGGCTCAGCAAATGTTTGTTCACTGTATGGGCACCCACAGGCTCAGTGGGGAAGCCTGAGCTACACTGACAGCACTTCTCCAGCAGGGGGCAGTTCTAGAAGAACTGGATTCCATACAAGTTTACTAATGAAAGCAGCAGTAAAGACACAGATATAAGAAAAATTCCAGGGAAAAACGCGCAAGCAAAGACACAACAACTCTTCTAAAAATATTTTCAATATTCCTGAAATGTTATTTTAATTCAGAATCTCTTTAACATAACTTTATTACAGACATAATAGTGTTCAAGGAAAATTGCTGACTAAAAAAGTGAATGAAGAAAATGGGAAGAAATATGGGCACGTTAACAAGAGAGGAGGCCTGGGTGACAGGATATGATCAGACTGGTTTCTGATCTCTAACAGTCACTGGTTAAAAACCAAACACAACCTCATCTGGGGTTAGGCCCTACTTGTGACATGGAGAACACTGCTTGAAATCATCAATGCTGTGGGTTACGCATTCAAATGTTGGAAACTACCCAAGTACCTCGTGTCTTTTAAAAGCAGACCTCTACGATAACAACGTGTAATTATAAAATGTAGATGAAATACTAACATAAAGTCCTAACCTTTCATATTGTCAAGCTGTATGTTTAATTATATAACCACCTAAAACCAAAGGCCAGACCCGTTGCTATCAATTCCTACTCAACAGCGACCCTATAGGATAGACTGGAACTGCCCCATAGGGTTTCTGAGGAACAGCTGGTGGATTCAAACTGCTGACTTTAATCGCTGTGCCACCAGGGCTCTGTATATAACCATAAAACCTCATTAATTTTTGGCATAAAGTTAGTATGAAAATAAAGAAGAAATTATTACCAGTACTTACATTCAAATGTTCCGTTTTGTTTTTCCAATTATCACTGGCAGGGAGCAATTCTTTCCGTGGTGTCTGCTATACAGCCAGAGACACATCTCAGACCATAATAATATCTCAGGACACCAGACTATGTTCCAACTAAAACACTTTTTGCAATGGAAAAAAAAAAAAGAAAAAATCAGAGAACAAAAATAAATTTAGAAGGCAGAAGGTGAACAGGAAAACTGGTAATAGGGAACCTAAGGTCAAGAAGGGAGAGTGTTGACATGTCATGGTGTTGTTGACCAGTGTCATAAAACAATATGTGTACTGTTTAATGAGAAGCCAGTTTGTTCTGTAAACCTTCATCTAAAGTACAATTAAAAAAAAAAAAGTTTAATTCTCCTTTAAACTGTATAAGGTAGATAAAGCCGGGGGGGCGGGGGGGACAAAACTGTCTTGCTTGAATTTCTGTTCTTTTAAAATGGAAGGAAGCTTTGAAGAAAAGAATTCTCTGTACAATTACTCTTGAAAAAGTCAGTTCAACTTCAGTAGGCACAGACTGACACCCCTTTCAATATATATGTGTGTTTTTTTAATGGAGGTTTTTGCTATTTAATGTCATATAAGGTAAGGATTTAATAGCTTCTACTGCAGCCTTATCAAACACCACTTGATTATGTTCTTACTGGCAGTTTTTAAAAAAAGCATTTCTGGATATACTCACTTCCTTTTCACTTCATCAGACTTTGAGAGATTGTTTCTATAAGAGGACTAAGTAAAACAGCAATTTCAGTAATACCAATATTGTCCCTTACAATTCTCGCTTTTTTTTATACCGTATGCACAACACATATACCAAAATAACTTATAAAAGTGGTGTTTGGGGGAGATACCTAAAGAATCACACAATATTAGAACAGCTCTTAAAATACTGTGGCATAGACTTCTAAGTGTCCGCCAATGTCTGCTCTCTCAGAGACCCACTGAATGACATAGATGACATATGCCAGCCTCCCTTGCAGCTAGGTGTAGCATGTAACTAAGTTTTGGATGATGAGATGGGTAGGAAAGTGAGGGTGAAACTTCTAGGATATGGCCTCAAAGGAGAGGGGATGTGCTTTCTCTGCCCTCCTCCACCCTGCGGCTGGGAAAATGAATGTGAAGATGGATGTTCCACCTTGGACTGTGAGAATGAGCACCACACGCTAGGGAAGCCAGAGCAGACCGCTGGAAGGGGTCTGGGTCCAGGGAGACTGTGGAGCCTTCATACAGGCCCATGAACTGCCAATACTTGGACTTTCACGTAAGAGAGAAATGAATTTTTGTCTTAAGGCACTGTCCTGGGAACTCTGTTACAGGCAACCAAAACTGTATCTAATGAAGAAAGATGTCACAGATGAGGAAATTGAGGTGGAACTCAAACCCAGACTGACTAATTCCACAAAATCCAATGTTCTTTCAGTGTCACCAATCTTATCAAATGTTATTTCCATATTAAACAAACAAAAAACTATTAATAATCTCTTAATAGCTTATTATAGTCCAGTTAGACCTCATTTCTTCTTGCTTGTAGTCTTGCTAATAATGGAGAAAATGAACCTCTCAGATGCAATGTACCTGCCTGAAAAGACCCTTCTCTTCCTCTAAATTTTCTTTATGTATGGGTCACATCTTTTTTTCTTTGGCAGCGGGGGAGGTGAGGGAGGGCAGGGAGGCAGGAGGCAAAGTGATAGGGACTCAGTCAAGCAATAGAACAGGCTTGTGTTTGAATACCAGTTCTCCACCTTGTGGCTCTGTAACTTCTCCAAGCCTCTATTTCTAATTATGAAAAAATTAGCATCATCTCCCTTTCACACGGCTGCTGCAGCAATTAACTGGAATAACATATTTAAAGAATCTAGGATCGTACCTGGCATAGAGGAAGTGCTCAACCAATGTAATTCTTTGCTTCCTTTTACGGCCTCATGTATTTACTCATTCATGAATTATTTACAAAGTACCCATACACCATGTGCCAGGCCCTATGCCAGGAAAGGAAATAAGTAAATCAAAGTGGATGCCTCCCTCTCCTCACGAGTCTTGCCTGGTACATGTCAAAGGGATGTAGTGGAGGCAGAGGGAACGTAGCTTGAAAGAATAGTTTTTCATATTGTCTTTACTTCTTTTTATGAAACAATGCACGGAGACTGTAGAATTTTTAGGACATATAGATAGGCAAAGATAGAGAACAAAAATTACTCATAATCCCACTACTCAGGAATAACCACAGTTAATATTTTAGAATACTTCCTTCCTGTCTTTAATCCTATCTATGTGGCATATAGTTCTCTATTATAAACATACGCACTATACAAAATATATTGTAAATAATATTTTAAACTTTTTTCTCACTTGAAATTCATGAAGGAATGTGTAGGTCATTATGTCATTGCCATTTAAACTGTTGCATGGTATATCCCATCGCCTGGAATTGATTCAACAGTCCTGATTCTTTTCCTCTTATTTTCTATTATAAACAACCAAAACAAAAAACAAACAAACCAACCCGAAGCCATCAAGTCAACTGCGACTCATAGCAACCCTATTATAACCAGCACTACTCAAACGACATCTTCTTAAATAGGCTTTCCATGATTTTCCTTAATTAAAATAACTCCCATGCCCCATAACTGTTTCCTGCTTTTTCTTCATTTCACCTGTAAGTTTAAAATTATATCATATGTGGATTGCCTGTTACCTGGCCCAAATTGAAGCCCAACACAACCATTGATTTTTTTCTTCCTCACTGGTGTCAAGAACTCTGCCTGACATAGAACACAGATCAATAAATACGTGTTGAATAAGTGAATGAAAGTGTAAAGGCTGGGGTGGACATCCTTGAAGAAAATGTTTATATATATAAAACGACTTCCTTAAAGAAAAAATTCTAGGTCAAAGAATATTACCAGAGTTAACATGTTTGATGTATGTTGCCAAATTGTCAGTAAAAAGGATTTTTACAATTTATGTTTCCCTGAATAGTAAGGACTCATTTCTCTGCATCCAAACCAGTATTTGGTAGTATCATTTTAAAAATAAAACAATAAAGAGGCTTATTGTTCTTTTCATTTGTATCTATTTGTGAAATAAGCCCTTTTCATGTATTTATTACTCATTAATATCTGAGAGAAGACAATTAAGGGGAAAAATTTGGACATGGTTATGATTAAATTGTGTCCTCCAAAAAGATATGTTGAAGTCTTAACCTCTGTACCTGTGAATGTGACCTTGTTTGGGGAAAAAGGATCTTTCTTGGAAGATATTATCCGTGAAGTTAACGAGGTTATACCGGAGTAGGGTAGGTCCTACTTCTATATGACTAGTGTCATATAACAGAAGAGGACAGACACAGAGAAAGACAGACACACACGGAGGAAAGCATCATGCAAAGACACACGTACAAGCAGTAAAGGAACACCAAAGATTGCTGGGAGCCACCAACAGCCAGGAGAGAGGCACGGAACAGCTCCACTCTGAGGACACTCGGAAGGAATCAACACTGCTGACACCTTGATGTGAACTTCTAGCTTCCAGAACTGTGAGACAATAAAGTTCTGCTCTTTAAAGCCACTCACTTTGTGATGTTTTGTTTTGACATCCCCAGGAAACTATGAAAGATATCTGCTTTTTTCTGAGCCTCTAATAAGCTGCAAGTAACTTTCACAGAGAAACAAAAAATTACAGAAACAATAATTGCAGTAAAGGATTTAACTATGCAGCTTTGGTGTTAGAAACAATTTGGAAGTAAAATCTAATAATAGTAAGTAGTTATGTTAATAGTGTATATCTATTTACCTATTTCTATCTGTAAACCCTGCTGGTGTAGTGGTTAAGAGCTATGGCTGCTAACCAAAACCTTGGCAGTTCAAATCCACCAGCTGCTCCCTGGAAACCGTAAAGGGCAGTTCTACTCTGTCCCACAGGGTCACTATGAGTGGGAATCGACTTGACGACAATGGGCTTGGGTTTTGGTTTTTATCTTTCTATCTATCTGTCTGTCTAACTACCTATCTCCATCAATCTAATTTATCTATCTACATCTACATCCGTATCTATACCACTATCTTTGGCCATTACTTATTGCCACATTTTTTCCTTTCTTTGCTCTTTAAGGTCTTCTCCTTTTCATAATATTTTGTTTTGTTTACTTTGTCTTAGTGTGAATGTAACTGAGTTAGAGAAGTACATGAACTATAAAGGTGTATGATCTCTTTTTAAGGAAATGTTCCATTATCTATAGCTGTGAAACAAACCACCCCAAAACTCAGTGGCATAAAGTAACAATCATTTTATTATGCTCATGACTCTGGGGGTCAGGATTTGGGGCAGGGCACAGCAGGAATGGCTAGTCTCTGCTTAAGTATGTCTAGGATCTCATCTGGAAAACATCAAATGGCTGGGGGTACCCTGAATGACCGAAGACTGGAATCATCTGGAGACTTTTGTGTTCACGTGCCTGGTACCTTGGTTGGATGACTGAAGTCTGGGTACAGCTGGGGCAGCCAACTGGAGCTCTTACATGTGGCCGCTTTCGGAACCTTGGGCTTCCTTGCAGCATGGCAGCCTATGGGTGGTCATACTCTTATATGGTGGCCCAGAGATCCAAGAAGCTGCTTGGCCAATTATGACCACAGTGTAACTTTTGTCATGGTACATTGGTCAAAGCAGTCAGAAGGTCACCCAGATTTAAGGGATGGGGACAAAGAATCTGTGGCCATGTTTAAAACCTTCCATGCTAAAAAATAGAATTAATCCACTTGGGGGCATTTCTATGTGCAAGACCAGTTTTTGAAAGCTACAGTGTTTGTTTGCCGAATCAGTTAAGCATTTATTACTATATTCAATTGTCTGGCACTGTGCTAAGCACAGTATTCATAAACAAGTAAAAAATAGTATTCCTGTCATCAAGACACTTACAATATAACTTGGCAGGCTACAGAAAAATATCCAAAACAATGGGGGTGCAATTAAGTGCTGAACGATGCAACAGAAAAGATGCAACACAAATTCATAAAAGCAAAAAAGCTGTGAGGGTTGGTGTAGCCAGAGACTATGGCATTGTAGCAGGGCTTTGATTAATAGAAACAATAAAAGCAGTAAAGGTGGGATTTGGGATCTACTGTTTGCAATGCCCAGGTCAGGGGAGAGGAGGTAGAACAGAATGAGCCTAGACGCTTGGGATATCTAAACTTGAGGAAGTAGGATGGGATGTGTCAGTAATAAGGTGGGTTGGACAGAAGATAATCTACAACCAAACAGAACAGTCACCTAGCTGGACTTTGTTCAAGAGAGGGTTATGGTAAAATCTTTAATAGGGAGGCCGAGTTTAAAATGACTAAATGTTGGGGTTTTGCAGGATGAAATGGAAGAAAGATAGAAGGTAAAGGACATCAGTTAGAAGTTAAACCCAAAACCTGTTGCCATTGAGTTGATTCTGACTCAGCGACACTACAGGACAGAGTTTCCAAGGAGCGGCTGGTGGATTTGAACTGCTGATCTTTTGGTTTGCAGCCAAATGCTTAACCACTGCACCACCAGGGCACTCCTACAGTATTATCACTTAATAATTTTCTTTAATTCAACTTATTTTTTTTTTAATAACCTAAGTACATTCATTTAAAAAGGAAAAGAACTTGTGAATCAGTATATATGGAAAACTAGTTACTACTTTCCATAAAGAAAAGTAACTAATAAGAATAAAACAATACAAGGTTATTTAATCCTGGCTAAATAATTGTTGCCCCCCAAGATTCTGAGACTGGGCTGCAGGTTGGCCCACCAGTACTGGTTCCTAGATCTCTCTCTCTCTGAGATCAACGGCAAACAATTGTTAAAGACTGACTAGCACCAAACTGAGATTTCCCTCTGACTAAATCAGCAGGATTGAAAAAGAACTGAAGAGGGACTCATTTAACTAAAAGATCCAAAATTACACCACAGTGTCTGTTCCTTCTAAATCATTACACTCACAACCAGCACTCGGAGGACTGTGAGCAGAGGAGAGCAAAGCAATTGGCAAAACCAGTCTGGATTACATCATGATCATACTGCATTATTCTCCTCTGTGCTCCAGCAGAAATAATTACTATTATAATCATTATAATAAATCCTGCTAACTTTCCTGTGACCTTGGAACCTCAAATCCTCATCCGTCCTCAGCTTTGCCATGTTTGCAGTTCTGTCTTCTTCAGGGCAGACATCTTTATGGTTTATAAACTGTCTGCTTCATTGCCACTAACGCTGTAAATTCTTGTCAACGTTAATAAAGAATGGGAATTAAAATGAAAACATTTAGATTTGTCTTGGGACCATGTACCTCTCGCTGGAATTCACAGATAGGAAAGTTCAAGGTATAAAGCAAAGAAAAATCCAAATAGAACTTCTGAACATTGAAATGCATAAGCCTAAACCCAAACCAAACCCACTGCCATCCAGCAGATTCTGACTCATGGTGACACTAACAACAGAGTAGAGCTGCCCTATAGGGTTTCCAAGGCTGTAAATCTTTACAGAAGCAGGTTGCCACATCCTTCTCCTGCGAAGTCGCTGGTGGTTTCAAACCCTGATCTTTCAGTTAGCAGCAGAGTACCTTAACCAGCGCACCACCAGGGCTCTTTTATAAGCCTGGGGGAAAAGAAATTAAAATTACTTTCCTAATTATTATTTGTTCAATCTAAAATTACGATATATTAACTCTGAAGTGATAGTACAAACAGCAGAGCAAGACAAAAACCTGTGAGTAGTCTAAGACGTTAAGGCCTAGTTACTTGCTAATCTCATCTATTGTCATGATCGTAGCTACCACCTCCATACTAAAGGAGCCCTGGTGGTGTACTGGTTAATAGCTCCTCTGCTAACCAAAAGGTGGCAGTTCGAATCTACCAGCCACTCCTTGGAAACCCTTTGGAGCAGTTCTCCTCTGTCCTAAACGGTCGCTAAGATTTGTAGTTGATTCAACAGCAAGGAGTTTCGTTCTGGTCTATGTACTAAAGACCCCTACATTTACATCTGCAGCACAGATGCCCCCCTAAGTTTCAGACATGCATCTAACTGTCCATTAGACATCTCCATCTTGATGTCTCCCAATAACCTGCAATTTGTTATTGTTGTGTGCCATCAAAATTTAACATATTGAAAGCACAGTTCACTAACTTTCCCTTCAAATTGTGGGTTTGTCCCTGCGTTCACGATGTCCATTGCCACCATCTAGGAAATTACTCAAAAAAGGACACTGTGAGTCTCCTAGGATTTGTTCTCTTGATTATGCCCCATATCTAATCAATAACCAAGCACACACATTGCCCCTTTTAAGGAATTCATGTAACACCCATTTTTAATTAACTCCTATTCATTCAGAATGCTAACAGAATATTACGGAACGAAATACCTCTTCTGATGAACAGTTGCCAAGATGCCTCATTTTCAATTAATTGAGGTACACCAAAACATACAACACTGCTAAATATAATGTAATTACTGTAGTTGTTAATTGTTTAAGATATGTCTCAGGAAAATTAGAAATAACCACTTAAATAGTACGTAACTCTGTGGGTGCTCACGTGCACGTGGATATATGTATGTGTGCGTCCTGATTTCTTCCAACAAATCAAAGATGGAGATGCAGAGAAAGAAGATTTCAGATAAAAAGCTGTTGCGTGCCATGGGTCTGACTGTCCACCCAATAAACACTCCCTTTCCCCTACCCTTCCCTTTGCCATCTTTGTTGATAACAGGGTCCCAGTTTTGATCAGGTATAGAGTGGTCATGTGCTTCAGAGAAGTCTCAGGACAGAAACCTTTCCATTTCCCTTGCCAGTGACTGGTTTGGGAATAGGCATGTGGAACTTTCTGGCCAGTGAGACATGAGGGTAAGTCTAAAGGAGAAAGAGGTTTCAAGAAACAGTTCACTGCTCTTAAAAAAAGACAAAAGGGCAGGTGCTCTCTTCTGGCCTCTGAATGTTTCTCTGTGAGGACGTGACGCCTGGAACTGTTCATGGCATTTTATAAGCTGGAGAAGACAAGTCTGAGACAGAAGCCAAAGCCTGGGGAAGACAGAGCAGAAAAATGGAAAGAATCTGGGGTCCCTGACCATGTTGCTGAGCTGTACTAGCAGTGTAAGTTTGTAATAAATTTCCTCATTTTTTGTTATGGGTTGACTTGAGTCCCCCAAAATATGGTTGGAATCCTAACCCCTATACTGTGGATATTATCCCATTTGGGAATAGGGTTTTCTTTGTTATATCAATGATGCCATATCAGAATCTAGTGTGTTTTAAGCCAATCACTTCTGAGACATAAAAGGAATAGACACGGCACAGAAGCAAGGAAGCACAGATGAGGGAAGACAGATGCCATGCCACATGAAGATCACCAAGGAACTGAGAAACAGAAGCTAAAAAGAGACAAGGACTTGCCCCAAGAGCTGAAAAGAGAAACCTTCTAGAGTTGGTGACCCAAATTCATACTTCTAGCCTCCTAAACTGTGAGAAAAATAAACTTCTGTTCATTAAAGCCAACCACTTAAGGTATTTCAGCACTAAGACACTACACTTAAGTCTTTCTGACTTGCGTATTCTCTTACTTAAGGCCAAAATCATCATAAATGATAAAGATTAACTAAGCATGAGTATCTTAGTTATTTAGTGCTGCTATAACAAAAAATACCACAAATGAATGGCTTTAACAAAGAGAAATTTATTTCCTCACAGTAAAGTAGGCTGAAAGTCCAAATTCAGGGCGTCAGCTCCAGGGAAGGCTTTCTCTCTCTGTCAGCCTTCTCATCAATCTTCCTCTGGACTAGGAGCTTCCCTGTGCAGGAACCCCAGGTCCAAAGGACACGCTCTGCTCCCGGCACTGCTTTCTTGGTGGTTGCTTCCCTTTCCTTTTATCTCTTGTAAGATAAAAGGTGGAACAGGCCACACCCCAGGGAAACTCCCTTTACATTGGATCAGGGATGTGACCTGAGCAAGGGTGTTACATCCCACCCTATCCTCTTTAACCATAGGCAGAGATTATGATTTATAACACAGAGGAAAATCACAAAAATGGAGGACAACTACACAATACTGGGAATCATGGCCTAACCAAATTGACACATATTTTGGGGGGCCACAATTCAATCCACGACAATGAGTGTTTTCTAATTTTTTTTTTTTAATATTACAAAATACAAGCTTTCCATTTCTTCTCTTAGAAAACTACAAGAAATAATTGTAAGTATTTTACCCCTTTCAGATATAGAATGAACACAAGTTAAACATACCAGTGTGGGGAGAGGAGGAAGGTCCACTGACTGAAACGAAAAGTTGAAAGCAACCCCATGTTTAGGATGCCTCTCAAAATGTATTGTTAAAATAAGAATGAACCTTAGAAACATTGTTCAGTAAAATCAGTCACAAAAAAAAATATCGTATGATCCCATTTATATGAAATATATAGGCAAGTATATAGAAAACAGCGTTTATTAGTGGTTACCAAGGGTGGAAGGGAGGGGGAAAAGGGAACTCATTGCTTTGGGGACACTGAGCTTCTGTTAAGGGTGACAGAAAAATATGGAAACTAGTTGTCGTCAAAAACAGCTAGTTGAGTTGCTTTCAGTTGATTTATTCTTAGGGCTTTCTTAGTAAAAACAAAAAATAAGAGGACAAACATAGGGGTCAACTACTATCATTCAGGGGACTTATTAAACATCAGCATGCATGAGATGCCAACCTGTAGGATGTTGGAATCCACAGCATCCAATTAGAATTTTATCATCCTTGAATAAAGCAAGAAAGGTTCCTTTGTTCATTTTCAAACTAAACAAAGTGAATCTTTACTCACAGGGCAATTATCAGCATGGTGTTCTTTTGCAATTACTGCCTCCAACCATGAAAGCATTTCTTATACTGTGCCATCTAAAAACAAATTCTAAAGCAAGTGTGTGGCTTAAGTTTCCTTTTTAGTGTATATGTTTACTGAACTCCATTAACTCATATCTTCAAAAAATGCACTTTTAATATTTGGAGAAAAGGCGTTTTCCCCTGAGGTGAAACATGACTTCCTCCATGTTTTAATTTTTTTATGAAAATTTTTTCCTAATTATTCTGAACTTTTAAAATTATCTTGCAAATCATAACTCTACTGACATGCACAGTAATATATATTATTTAAATTTTGGAAAATTAACATTAACTGGAAATTAAGCTGATGTTCTGACACTGTGCCTCTAAAGAAACTTTTGAGGAAATTAATACTTTTTCCCTTGTTCTAAGGAGGACGGAACAAAAGGTAAATAGGTTGATAGTAACAGGAAGTTTGAAATTAGACACCAGGGGTAGTTTCCTAACAAAGATATATTTCCAGTGGAGGTTGTGAGGACACATTTTCCTTATATGTCTATGATTTTATTGTCTTCTACAGACATCATGGAAAGGTGCTGGGGCACCATCTCTTTGGATTGTATGGGTCCAGATAATGGACCAGAGAAAGGGAAAACTGCCCTACGAGCTGTGAATAAAAAACTGTATCATCAGACCATCAAACCTCAAGATGAAAGACAAAGGTAGACTTCGAGGGCCCTAAGGAGTGTGGCAGTGATGGGTATGGTTCTTCTCTCTACATTTATAATGTCCAATGAGTTCCACATTCACAAACCAGCCCAGACCACTGAGAAATCATTACCTTGCTCACCCTTCTGCTACCAGCATATCTAAGCAGAATGATGGAATAACAAAAGCTTCAAATCACAAGCATAGGAGTTGAAAATGAAAAGTAGTACATGGACTTAACATAAAAGATAGCTGAAAAACAAGTAGATAGCACTTGCTTGGAACAGCATAAAAACTCCCATTTTTCTCAAGAGCTCATGAGAAATACTATGCTCTTCATACAAAATTAGTAATGCTCTGATACATGTTAGAATCATTTGCTAAACAATTTATATGTGGCAAGTATTTATGTCTAGAATTTTAGCACTGGATAGAACCTCTAGTGATTCAATGCTTTTCTTTGACAAATTGATAAACATCTACTCATAGTATACATGATAAAATAATTGTAATCAACAGAGAGTCTGGCAAACATACCAAGACCAAAGTTGATCAGTGGTTACCAGAGATGGCTGGGAAGGGAAAATGGGGAGTTATTGGTTAAGGTGTTCTAAGTTTCTGTTGGGGGTAATGAAACACTGCATAACATGGTGAATGCAACGAATGTCACTGAACTATGCACTTAAAAATGGCTAAATGGCAATTTTTTGTTATGTTATATACATTTCAGTATTTTTTTTAAAAAAGAGTGAGCCTGTAAATATCTCAGTGATATATATCTAATATTTGCTGAATATAGCTAAGAAACAGAGACATCAGTGTCCACACATGTCCAGAAAAGCAGTCTTTGCAAAAATAGTTAGGAGACATCACTAAACAAATGGACTACTACAGCCTTCAACAATTAAAAAAAACAAGCAAGCAAATCCTGGGAAGGGTAAGAATCAGTTGCATTATAATAGTGAAATATCTTGGATTCAGAAAAAACTTGCAAGGTATATAAGGAAATAGGAAATGGCAGTCCATTTAAAAGAACAAGCCAAAGTAACACAAATTGTCCCCATGGAAAGCCAATTAATGGACTTACTAGAAAAAGACTTTAAAACAACAGCACTAAACATGCTGAAAGAACTAAAGGAAAACATGGCCAAGAAGTAAAGGAAATCAGGAAAACAACACATGAAGGAAATTAGAATGCGAATAGATAGAAATTATAAAAAGAAACCAAGAAGAATTATAGAAGCTGAAAAGTATATTAAATGAAATGAAAAATTCACTGGAGGGGCTCAACAGTAGATTTGAACTGGCAGAAGAAAGAATCAATGAACTTGAAGATAAGATCGTTGACATTACTGAGTCTGGAGAGGAAACAGAAAAAAGGATAGAGAAAAGTTAAACAAGCCTAAGGGACTTGTGGAACACCGTTCAATGACCAATATATGCACTATGACAGTACTTGAACAAAAAGAGAAAGAAAGGGCATTACTTGACAGAATAATGGCCAAAAACTTCCCTAATTTGACAAAAGATATGAACTTACACATCCAAGAAGCTCAATGAATGCCAAGTAGAATAAACAGCAAAAAGAAACCACATGATCATAAAACTCTTAAAAATCAAAGATGAAGACAGAATCTGGAAATCAGCACAAAACAAGCACATCATCACATACAACGGATCCTCAGAAACCATGGAGGCCAGAAGGCAATGAGATAATGAGATAATATTTTTAAAGTGCTAAGAGAAAAGGACTGTGAACCAAGAATTACATGTTAGGCAAAACTGTCCTTCAAAAATGAGGGCAAAATTAAGACATTTTCAGAAAAACAAAAGCTGAGGGAGTTCATTACCTTGAGACCAGCCCTACAAGAAATCCTCAAGGGAGCCCTTCAGGTTGAAATGAAAGAATACTAAATAGTAACTCAAAGACGTGTTAAGAAAAAAGATGTCCACTAAAGGTAATCTCATGGGTAAATACAGAGGCCAGCTTTATAATATTTTTGGTTTGTAACTTTTTATGACTTATATGATTTAAATGACAAATGCATAAAACAAAATTATATTTTATTGGGTACACAATACATGAAGATATATTTTGTGATAACAACATCACAAAGGGGTGAGGAGGAGCAAAGGAACAGAGTTTTGTTTTTTTTTTAATGTTACTAAACTCGTAAGAAGTCCAAGCTGCACTGAAGACGGTAAAAAACAGGGCTCCAGGAATTGGCAGCATACAAATTGAGATGTTTCAACAAATGAACACAGCGCTGGAAGTGCTCACTATTCTATGCCAAGAAATTTGGAAGACAGCTCTTGGCCAACTGACTGGAAGAGATCCACATTTATGCCTGTTCCAAAGAAAGGTGATCCAACAAAATGCAGAAAGTATTGAACAGTATCATTAATATCACACACAAGTAAAATTTTGCTAAAAATCATTCAAAAGCAATTGCAACAGTATATTGACAGGAAACTGCCAGAAATTCAAGCTGGACTCAGAAGAGGACATGGAATCGGGAATATCATTACTGATGTCAGATGGATCCTGGCAAAAAACAGAGAATACCAGGAAGATGTTTACCTGTGTTTTATTGACTATGCAAAGGCATTTGACTGTGTGGATCATAACAAATTATGGGTAACATTGTGAAGAATGGGAATTCCAGAACACTTAATTGTGCCCCTGATGAACCTGTACATAGACCAAGGGGCAGTCATTCAAACAGAACAAGGGGATACTGCATGGATTAAAGTCAGGAAAGGTGTGTGTCAGGGTTGTATCCTTTCACCATACTTATTCAATCTGTATGTTCAGCAAATAATCTGAGAAGCTGGACTATATGAAGAAAAATGAGGTATCATCAGGACGGGAAGAAGAATCATTAACAACCTGCCATATGCAGATGACACAGCCTTGCTTGCTGAAAGTGAAGAGAATTTGAAGCACTTCCTGATAATGATCAAAGATTACAGCCTTCAGTATGGATTATACCTCAACATAAAACAAAAATCCTCACAACTGGAACAATAAGTAACATCACGATAAATGGAGAAAATATTGACGTTTTCAAGGTTTTCGTTTTACTTCGATCCACAATCAACACCCATGGAAACAGCAATCAAGAAATCAAATTCCATATTGCATTGGGCAAATCTGCTGCAAAAGACCTCTTTAAAGTGTTAAAAAGCAAAGACGTCACGTTGAAGACTAAGGTGCACCTGACCCAAGCCATGGTATTTTCAGTTGTCACATATGCATGTGAAAGCTGAACAATGAATAAGGAAGACTGAAGAATTGACACCCCTGAATTACTTTGAATTATGGTGTTGGCAAAGAATATTGACTATACCATAGACTGCCAAAAGAACAAACAAATCTGACTTGCAGGAAGTACAGTCCGAGTGCTCCTCAGAAGCAAGAACAGCAAGAGTTCATCTCACATACTTTGGACATGTTATCAGGAGGGTCCCTGCAGGAGATCATGCTTGGTAAATTAAAGAGTCAGTAAAAAAGAGGGAGACCCTCAATGAGATGGACTGACACAGTGTCTGCAACAATGGGCTCAAGCATAACAAACTATTGTGAGGATGGTGCAGGACCGGGCAGTGATTTATGAGTTGGAACAAACTCGATGTTACCTAACAACAACAGAAGAATTAAGATGGTATCAATTTAAAGTAGATTGTTATAAATTTAGGATGTTAAATATAATTCCCATGGTAATCTGCAAGAAAATATCTAAGAAATACTCAAGAAAAGCAAGAAGGGTATTAAAATAGCTCCTTACAAAAAATCAAACTAAACAAAAAAGTAGCCAATACTGGAGAAAATGAGGGACAAAAAAGTTATTACACACTGAAAAAAAACATAACAACATGGCAGAAGTCCTTCCTTATCAGCAATTACTGTAAATGTAAATGGGTTAAACTCTCCAATCAAAAGGCAGAGATTGACAGAATGAATAAGAAAATATGATCCAACTATATGTTGATTATGCAAGACCCATTTTATTTTTTTCTGATTTTTTTTAAATTGTATTTTAGATGAAGGTTTACAGAGCAAACTAGTTTCTCATTAAACACTTGGTACACATATTGTTTTGACATTGGTTAATAACCCCACAACATGTCAACACTCTCCCTACTCAACCTTGGGCTCCCTATTACCAGCTTTCCTGTTCCTTCCTGACTTCTAGTCCTTGGCTCTGGGCTGGTGTGATCCTTTAGTCTAGTTTTGTTTTATGTATGGGCCTGTCCAATCTTTGGCTGAAGAGTGAACCTCAGGAGTGACCTCATTACTGAGCCAAAAGGGTGTCCAAGGGCCACACTCTCAGGGTGTCTCCAGTCTCCATCAGGACAGCAAGTCTGGTCTTTCTTTTTGAGTTAGAATTTTGTTCTAAGTTTTTCTCCAGCTCTGTCCACGACCCTCTATTGTGATCCCTGTCAGAGCTGTGAGTGGTAACCAGGCACCATCTCACTGTACTGGACTGTCTGGTGGAGGCTATGGTAGATGTGGTCCATTAGTCCTTTGGACTAATCTGTCCCTTGTATTTTTAGTTTTCTTCATTATTTCTTGCTCCCAAAGGGATGAGACCAGTGGAGTATCCTAGACAGCAGCTCACAGACTTTTAAGACCCCAGATACTGCTCACCAAAGTAGAATGTAGAATATTTTCTTTATAAACTGTGTTATGCCAATTGAGCTAGATGTCCCCCGAGACCACAGTCCCCACAGCCTCATCCCAGAAGTTCAGTCCCTCAGGGAGTCTGGATGTGTCTATGGAGCTTCCACGGCCTTGCCTTGTACAAGTTGCGCTAGCTTCCCCAGTATTGTGTACTGTATTACCTTTCACCAAAGTTACCAGTTATCTATTACAAGACCCACTTTAGATCCAAAGATATATATAGATTGAAAGTGAAATGATGGAAAAAAAATTACATATAAATAATAACCAAAAGAGAACTGCAGTGACTAAATTAATATCAGATAAAACAGACTTTACAAGAGATAAAGTAGGACATTAAATAATGATAAAAGGGTCAATTCCTTGAGGAGATAACACAGTTACAAATACATAGGCACCTAACAAGAGAGCCCCCAAAATATATGAAGCAAACATTGGCAAACTCAAAGAGAAAAATAGACAGTCCTGCAATAATAGTTGGAGGCTTCAATACGCCACTTTTAATAATGGATAGAACATCTAGAAAAAAGATCAAGAAGAAAATAAACTTGAACAACACCATAAACCAGCTAGACCTAACATTTATATAACACTCCACCTAACAACAGCACAATATGGATTCTTCTCCAGTGCACATGGGATCATTCTCCAGGATAGAACATAAGTTGGTCACAAAACAAGTCTCGATAAACTTAAAAACACTGAAATCATAGAAAATATTCTTTCTGGCCATGATAGAATGAAATTAGAAATCAATAACAGAAGGAAAATTGAAAAGAGAATTAAAAATTAAAAAACAAATATGTGTAAATTAAACAATATACTATTATACAATCAGTGGGTCAAAAATTCATAACAGAAATTAGAAAATACTTATAAATGAATGAAAATCAAAGCACAACATACAAAAACTCATGGGATGCAGGGAAAGCAGTGCTCAGAGGGAAATTTATAGCTGTAAACACCTACATTAAAAATGAAGAAAGATCTCAAATCAATATCCTAATTTTACAACTTGAAGAATTAGAAAAAGAAGAGCAAACTACCTTATTTTTATGTGAATAACATGTGCCTTACGTGTTTGTTTGCCAGCTATGCCCTCCCCACTCAAGGCATCCTCACAAGCGAGTAAGGCCATGCCAATTTTCTTCCATATCTTGCTGTAAAAATATTAGCATAGCACTCTTACAAAAATACCTCACAGGGGAGGGCATGGCCAGCAAACAAATGCAGAAAGCTCACATTACTTGCATAAAAATATGGTAAGCCCAAAGCTATCAAAAGAAGAAAAACAATAAAGATTCAAATGAAGATAAAGAAAAAATAGAAAAGCAATAATTGATGAAATTAAAAGCTGATTCTTTGCAAAGATCAATAAAACGACAAACCTTTAGCTAAACAAATAAGTGAAAAGAGGGAAGACACAAATAACAAAAATCAGATATGAAAGTTGGGGGCATTATTACCAGCCCTATAGAAATAAAAAAGAGTATAAGAGAATACTATGAACAATTGTACACCAACAAATTAGATAACTTGGATGAAATGGACAGACTCCTAGACACGTACAAACTACCTTAATTTACTGAAGAAGAAACAGAAAATAACAATGGACTTAAAACAAGGGAAGATAATGAATCAGTAATCAGAAACTTCCCAACAAAGAAAAGTCCCGGACCAGAAGGCTGATTTGTAGTGATGAATTCTACCAAAAATTTAAAGAATTGGCACCAATCCCTCTCAAGTTTTTCCAAAAAATAGAAAAGGAGGGGGCACTTCCTAACTCATTGTATGAGGCCAGCGTTACCCTGATACCAGCCAGATAAAGACATCACAAGGAAAAAGACTGAGCCCAGGCAGACTCTAGAATTTATACATACTGAGAAATGCCTAAGGGCCAGAGCATGATGGACCAATGAGCTTCCTAGGGAGGAATTAATTCTCAAGTGGTAAATAAGAAATAAGAATATACTCCAGGCACTGGAGAAGAGGGACAATTGTGAGAGCAATGTCTATTCTGTCTCTTGGTTTTACCGTAAAGCTTTGCTTCTACAAAGCAGTACAGGCCTAGGAAGAAAGAAGGTGGCCAGTAAGAGTGAAGTTGATGTTTCCACAGAATATTTCAGAGGCATTCAAAGCAAACAGTAAAATTACTTTGAAACAAGGTGTCATAATAGGGCACAATATTGAGAGATGAGAGTCTTTGCAATTTAACACACTGACTTTAGTGTACTGGCACAGTTTGGCTTCAAGGAGAGAAGTACATTACATAAGGCAATGCCAACCTCAGTGCCAGTCCCAGCTTCAGCATCTGGAAGTGCCTTGGACAGCAGCAAAGTAGAATCACAGTAGCAAAGCTGATCACAGTGGGAGACGCCATCCTCAGTAGCAGTTGGAAGCCACACCAGAGGTGGCAGGTGGCACCAGAGCTTTGCAAGCAGCAGGAGGCTCTGCCCATGGCAAGGGCATCCTTCTCCAGATGTAAAAGTCTACCCCTGGAGTTCATTATTCCTCTCCAGCCAGTTATGCTACTTAGGAGATTGATCTCTAGCAAAGCTAATGTTTAGAAAATCTTTTGATCCCTCATCACTACAAATCTGGAAACTCAAAATTTTGTTTCTGGTTGGAAAGCTCTAAGAACAGCAGGCCTTGGACATTTAGGGATTAAGTAAGTTTTTCTCAAACAATCCTGAAATTCAGTTTAATGTAGTAATTTATGAACTTTTAAGACACACGTTTGAATCATGGGTGTCGTCCAGGAGTGAGTCACGTAATCAAAGAGCGGGGCTATCTGGCCGCCTGGCCTCCGTATCACAGTGAGGCTTTCCTGGATGCCACAGCTCTTCTTAAAGATCAATCACTGTAGGAATTTGCTTGCACTAGGAGGACACCCCTTCCTTGTTTGAATGATGGTCCTTTAGAGATAGTGATGGTGACTAAAATGCTAAATTATCCACGTTGTTGTTTATACCTTGCTGACTACCCAAAACTATACAAATAAATATTAATACAATGAACATCCATCCACCCAATGCCCTACTCAAACTGGACTGCCAATCTTGTAATTACATCTGGCAAAAATTGTATTAAGCCCTTTTCTCCCTTGAAGAATTCTTTGGCTAAAACAATGTAATTGCAAATGCAACCAGAAATCTACTCTGCTGATATCAGAAATGTCTTTCTGGATTAAACGGCATGTCTCAAAATTTTCTCCTGAAGTCCATCTTTTGTTTTAGTTTTTTCTAACCTTGTGTTTATCATCTTTTGTTTTAGTATGGAAACAAGCAAGCAAGAGATTCAGAACAGGTGCTGGCCTATTTATTTTAGACCATTAAAAAAAAAAAAAAAAAATTGTCATCGAGTCGATTCTGACTCATAGCGACTCTGTAGGACAGAGCAGAACTGCCCCACAGAGTTTCCAAGGAGCGGATTCAAACTGCCGACCTTCTGGTTAGCAGACGTAGCTCTTAACCACTACACCACCAGGGTTTCCACTTATTTTAGAAGGAAGTAAATTTAAGAATGGATATAAAGAGTCATTATTCTCTCTCCATGAAAAATATTAAACTTTCCTTGTAAGTAACTTTATCAATGGAAAAAAAATTTTAATTTTTTTTTCATTGTTGACCACAAGAATTCTATTCATATAGATTTCCACCAATAGTAGGTTTCTAAGTACAGGAAAGTATATATTCATTCGCACAAAATTTTTATTATGTGACCAAATGACAGTGACCAAGTGTGTCAACTGAAGTTCAAATCAGAAGGCCAGGAACTCTTACGTTGCCACATTGGCAAGCTCTTCATTAGCAAGTACCTTCAGGAAGTATAGCAAGTACCTTCAGGAAGTATACGCCTTCCCCTACTATCATCTGAAAACAGACAAGAGATAAAAGACTAAACTAAGTCAAATACTTTCTCCATTCCTTGTAGCTCATCTCCATCTGCAAACCTTTTGTCTGGGTATCTTTTTTAAAACACATTTTACGCAGGCATATATATCAGCTTTCTTGATCTCAACACCAATTCTGTGACATCACTTATATAAAAAAAAAAAAATTTTTATATACCCAAGATAAAATCAATTAAAGAGATGGATCCAAATATACCTTAAAAATTATCCTAAAAAAAAAGAAAGAAACCACATAAGCATTTAGGGCAAGAGCCTTCATCTTTGAATGCCTCCCTATCTTTTGCTCATTACTGATGCGCTGCCAGTGTTAACGCCAGTCATCAAGAGGTCTATCATATCTGCTCCTCATAGCCTCTGAGCATCTTGCTTCCTTTCCTCATCATTTAACTCAAAGGATACATGGGCTTCCAGTTCATCTTTGTTTTTTCTTAAAGAAAACGGGCAGAGTAAAGCATTCCTTTCCACGGGCCACTTTAAGCAAAGCCCAGAGCATGGTCATCTTGTCATTACTCTGTTTTTGTCAGATTTCCTAGAGTGAAAAAAGCTACAGCCACAATGATAACTTTGTTTTCTGTTTTATAGAATATTTTTATGGTTAAGCAATTCCTTATGACCACATTCATGGTGTGGCTAAAAGTTAGAAGGTCAAGAAGGCAGGAACTACTTCGTAGCTTGCTGGGAGTAGAACAGGTGTGCAGGCTGACCACAGCGGGAAAGGAGTATCTTGAAATGAGAGAAGAAATGCACAGTCTTCTCACTTTCATGCTGCTTAAACATCACAACAAGAGGCAGTAAGGGCCCCACGAGAGGACAGCACATTGAAGGTCTTGGGTATTGGAATGCTACAGTTCATAAGCATTTCAATGCCTACCTTGCCATCTTTTCTTCTCTTTTCACCCATCTTTCTTGTTCTACTTGGAGGTGTTTTCCTAGTATGAATGGGCAGGGACTGCAAAACTTCCAATTAAGTTTTTGAAGGGAATTTGACATCTCAGAGAATAGTATTTTGACTCTGAAAAGTGAAAACCATGAATGGCTGACAGTGGAAGACTTCCCTTTTCCACACAGGCTGATTACTGTTAGCATGTAAAATGAGGTTGGAAAATAATGCCAAAATGGGAACACGAATGAAGTTGGTTAATGCCCAGGTGAAGAACCTGACTCTCCAACAACAGATGAATGACACTGGGAAAAAAGAACACGAACATCATTATGCAAAAGAGGAACATGTGTGTGTCAGGCATACATGCATGCACTTGGGTACACGCACAAGCACACACATACTATATTAGGATATAACATAAAGCATCACTGAGCATGCCCTCTTATTTGCTTAGTAGAAGACTTCCTTCCATCATCTGAATGAGAATTTATGATCCAGGGTCATAATTAAGAATATTTCAGGAGCGTTACGAAAGGGTCAAGTGAAGATGTTCTTGTCTTTACCAAAATATGTGTATTGAGTTTTCATCAGCTATATTAATTTACTAAGTATTTCTATTACTGGAGTCTTTTAAGGGTGGGCTTAGTTGGGACTGAAAATATACTTACGAGAAAACACTTTGAGGATATATTAGGAAGGAGCAGAAAAAATACAAGATGAATCTGAAGCATCTTGTAGTAGCAGAAAGTTAGGATGTGCTCAAAAAATAAAAGGATGTGGGTATGTCCAAGGGCCACAGGAGCCAGCATGAAAGAACTCTCCATGGCCAAAGCTGGAAAAATTTAAGCAAAAAATAATAATAATAATAATATAGTACTAGATTATAAACTGAAGTATAAATAAATACCCAAGGGTCCATACTGATATAAATTAATGATCGAACAAATAAGTATTGGGGGAAAAGAGACAAAACTTCCTTATAGAAGAATTCCAAACAATTTACAGATCTACACTCCAGTCAAGATGTGGAGCTCAGTCTTCCTCTCACCCTTTGAATGTGGGCTGGGCTTACTAGCTCACTTCCCAAAATAGAGTGTGAAGAGAAAAAATATTTTTACAGTTACAACAGGTATATATAGGTGAATATATACAAGTACAACACTACCTTAACCAAGAGATCAAGATTAACATCATGAGTTACGTTACGTGGAGACCATGTACACCTCTGTGATGTTTTTTCCAAAAACCCGTAATTCCAGTCTAATCATGAAAAAATAAGTCAGACCAACCCAAACAGAGGGCATTCTACCAGCGCCTTACCAGCACTCCGTATAACTGTCAAGGCCACGGAACAAACGTCTGCCGAGTGAGGGAGGCAAACTAACATACAGTGAGAATGCAGGGAAAGCCAAGAGGGGTGAGGGGTGTACAGGAGGTGTCTACATTAACTCTGCAACTTTTCTGTGAATCGAACACTACCCCAAAATAAAAGTTGTTTTTTTTTTTAAAGAATGTATTAGGAATCTTATTGGAAACTGTCACAGGCCAGAATTGACTAATGACACATGACAACTGAATATAATGTAGTCTCCGGGATTAGATTCTGAAACAGAAAAAGGACATTAATTGAAAAACTGATGAAATGTGAATAAGGCCTGGAGTTTAGATGTTAACATTAACGGAAAATGAAATTGGATGAGAAGTATACATACTCTCTTTGCAACTTTTCTGTAAATCAAACATTATTCCAAAATAAAAGTTTATTAAAAAATAAAAAAGGACATATTAGAAATCTTACTAAACAGGTTTCAAGCAATGTGTGTGCACGTCACAGATTAAAGAAAGAAGATTTTAGGGAATGAGAACAGTTCGGAAACAGTCAAGTCATGAAGTCATAGTAGAAGATTCTTGCTGATCAAGCCTGGCAGGTCTTTACGAGACTCTGGCAGTTTTGTCACATTCCTGCAGTGTCTTACAGTCTCTGATCAAGTGCACTCAGCCAAAGCAGGGCAGAAGACGACATCATGAACAAGTCAGGCCAAATTACTCAGGGAAAATAAAGAAGCTAATGTCTTCGTCATGACTAATTAAATTGGGATATATAGAAATTTATACCAAATGTTAATCCACTGTAGATAATAATATCAGATATTGGAACAGGTGACTAAAGTGGGCATGCCATCTCTATTTCCTACATCTGAAAAAATCATGGAATCTCAACCTGCAGACTGGTTTAGATACAGCCTTGTTTAGTACCTTCTTCATCCAACATTTCATCATAACCCTATGAGTGCCTCTTCAGTGGTTTCTCATGGCATGTTTGTTTCTGCCCACTGAACTCTTATTGCATTTAACGTCTACACCATTTATTTGGTACAGATTTATTTCAATAGTCAAACTAATCAATGTTGGTGTCTATCAGGCACTGTGTCAGGCATTGTTATGAATAAGACACAATTTTTGTCCTCAAACTTTCCATCTAGAAAGGAAGACAGAGAATTGACACAATTAAAAAAGTGTGGTAAGTGGTGTAATGAATGCTTACACATGACACCACAGGACCACCTTGGAGGGGCACCTCTCTAGGCTTCAGGGTTACAAGGGATGGCATGCAAGTTGAGCTCTGAAGGCTGACTAGACCGTAAGCAACCTGATGAAAGGGGCAGCCACTGGACAGCGGCCAGGTAAGGCTTAGCCTCCGGCCAGAGGCCGGCTACGGCTAAGCTAAAACTGCGGGAGTGAAAAATAAGGGGCTGGGGTGAATACCACAGAGCATCGGTCTGAGGTGGCCGTGCAGGCGCGGAATACTGCACGCTTGCACAGAGAGCCTCAACTTGTCCTCCTGGCCACATATCACAGAGATGTAGCTGACGGTGGGGGGCACTGGGAGGAGCTAAGTGACCATTTGCCCTTCGCCCCAGCCATCTTGTGACTCCTGAACCCCACTGCAACTGTGTCGACCGGATGACGACATCATCGTAAAAGTTGCCCACTAACCTTGATGGACCACGTTCCTGAACACACCCTGAAGAAGAGCCCCGCCTCTGTTTTCCTTCACGTATAAACCCCTGGGCCTGCCGATCAGGGAGCCATCTTGGCAACTAAATACCAGTGTGTTCCTTTGCTTGGCCAAGCAAATAAAGTTTTCTTCTTTCGCTTTCACCAGACTTGTGTCTCAGTGTGGGGCCAAGTGAGACCTGAAGGACCGGTAACACTGAGGTCAAGGGTCCAATCATATATATTTAAATCTTCCAGTGCCTGAAGCCCAGTTCTTTGCAAATACTGGAATGTTTGTTAATTATGACAATAATATTGATAAAATGCATCAAGATAATAACAGTGGCTTGGGTCCAAGATACAATGATGAACAGGGCATAATTCCAACATTCAAGGCGTTTTGGGAATTCTCCCCGTTCATCTTTGTGTCCCTCATGCCAATCACATTGTTGGGTATATCCTTGGCACTCAGTAAACGTTTGCTCCATAGATGAGCCTGCTCAGGCTCCCCACATCCAGTCCAGCACCAACTCCTGTGAACTCTTATTTCACAGTATTTCTTGCATCTGTCCTTCCAGTTTTTCATTCCTTCCATCCTTTATCATGTCCTTGTTCCTTCTCACCTAGTCTATTAAAACAGACTTTACATTAGTCTCCCAAATCCAGGCCTTCATGCCTCAGTACATGCCACCAGCAGATTTTCTTAAACTATGATTTGATAAATAAAGTGCCCATTCAAATACCTCCCATGTACTTAGAGATTAAAGCCCAAAGTCTTCAGTTCATCATCCAAAATTCTGAAGTCCTCAAGCCTTAGGGTCATGTCCTTACCAAAGACTTTGATTGTTTTTACAACCCAATACTCCCTTAACCAAACCCTATCCTTCAGCCGTACTTGTTAACTCACTGGTCTTCCAAGCAGGCTTTCGATGCCTAGATTCTGCTCAGAAGCCCTGGTTCAGGCCAATCTTACACCTGGAAGCTCGTCTTCCTAGGCTCCTAAGGCCCAGTACAAACCAGTGTCCAGTGTGAAATCTTCATTGATCAGCTCCTCTTAACACCATGGGGTGAAATTCATCTGGCAGTTATCATTACTGCTTGGTATTTTCACACATGCATTCCAAAAACATTTTCAGGGCACATGTTATCAAGAGCGACCAGTCCCTGGAGAAGAACATTATACTTACTAGAGGGTTAGCTAAAAAGAGGAAGTCCCTCAACATGATGGACTGACACAGTGACTTCAACAATGGGCTCAAGCATAGCAACAATTGTTGAGGATGGCGCAGGACCAGGCAGTGTTTTGTTCTGTTGTATACAAGGTTGCTGTGATTTGGAACTGACTCAATAGCACCTAATAACATGCCAGAGCCCTGGTGGCACAGTGGTTAAGAGCTCAGCTGCTAATCAAAAGGTCAGCAGTTTGAATCTACCAGCCACTCCCTGAAAACCCTATGAGGCAGTTCTACTCTGTCCTATAGGGTGGCTATGAGCCAGAATCAACTTGACTTGAAGGCAATGGGTTTGGTTTTGGTTGGTGGTTGTTTAATGGTGAATGATTTTAACTTTGCATTTCCATGATGACTGGTAAGATCAAGCACATTTTCACACATTTAATGGCTATTTGGATGTCCTCTTTTGTGAAGTATCTGTCCAAGTGTCTTGCTCAGTTTTCTGCTGGGTCACCTGTCTTTTTTTTATTGATTTATAGATGCTCTTTACATATTCTGGATAAAAATCCTTTGTCGTGTGTGTTGAACTTTGTGACTTACCTTTTCAACCTAATGATGGAATCTTTTTATAAACTAAAGTACTTAATTTTAATATAGTCAAGTTTACTAATCTTAAAAAATTGTGATTATTAAAACTGGTTTAATTTTTTTCTCTACTCTAAGCAATGAAGATTTTTTAATTATTTTCTAAAAGTTTCATAGTTTTACCTTCTAATTTAGATCTACAACTCACTTTAGACTGATTTGTGCGTACGGTATGAAAGGGAGACCAAGATCTTTGTGTGTGTGTGTGTGTGTGTGTGTGTGTACAGATATACAACTGACCCAGCATCATTTTTTTCAAAAAACCATCTCTCTCCTACTGCACTTCAGCACCACTTTTGTCCCAGAGCAAATACCTATACATGCATGGGTCTGTTTCTAGGTTCTCTATTCTGCTCAGCTGATCTATTTGTTTACTCTTGCACCAATGTCACACTGCTTTAATTACTGTGACTTCATAGTAGGTTTTGATGTCTGGAAGCAGCCCTATAACTTTCGTTCTTTTTCAAGGTTCTCATGGCTATTCTTGGTCCTTTGCATTTCCATATAAATTTTAGGATTTTTATTTTTTTAACATATACAAATTTGCTGAGATTTTCATTGGAATTGCATCTACTACATAGATCAATAAGGATAAGAACTGAGATCTTATAATGTTAAGCCTTCCATTGCTTGGACATAGTATATTCTTACATTTATTAAGGACTTTAACAAATTTCTCTCCGTATTAATCAATAATATTAAAAAATATGTCTTAACATTTTTATTAGACTTATTCTTACGATTTGATATTTTATGCTAATATAAATGGTATTTTTTATTTTGATTTTTTTCTAATTTAATTTTGCGTATTGACTTTATACCATGTGGCCTTGCTAAATCCAGTGATGTTATTAGTTCTAAAACTGTATCTGTAGTTTATTTTGCATTTTCAAATGTAAGCAATCATGTTATCTATTAATAATGATTAATATTTATTGCTTTCTTCTCAATTCTCATGCTTTTGACTGCTTTTTCTTGCATATTGCTTTGCTAGGATCTCCTGAACAATGCTGGACAGAAGTGATGGTATTGGACATCTCTGTCTCATTCACAATCTATGTGGAAAATTTTTCAATATTTCACCATGAATTGTGATTTTTTTTTAAAAAGAAATCCTTTACTAGAATAATGAAGTTTCCTTTTATTCCCAGTTTGCTGAGAAATTTGTCATAATTTCTCAATTATGTAGAATTTCATCAAATGCTTTTTCTTCATTTATAGATCTGAGACATGTGATACGGATATGAGAAAATAATATGGGCTTACTCCTTTATTCTGTTAATATGAAACATTACATTGGTTGACTTTCAAATTTTATATCAATTTTGCACTACTGGAATAAATTCAACTTTATTATGATATATTATCACACGATTCATTACTGAATTTTTACCTGTATTTCATCCTTTCTAAACAAGTCTCTTGAAGCCAGTGTCTCATACTAGTTTGCATTTCTCTGGATTATTTGCAATACTGTAAACAGATTGTAATTGTATTTATAAAACTGTTAACATCTTGAAGGAAGGAGCCCTGCTCTAGTCTTTTAAGTCTTCCACCGTTTGGAACTTATATTGTCCATCCTTTAGAACACAGTATATGTCAAATAAAAGCCCGTTGAATGAAAGCCTTCACAGTCTCCTTCACACAAAAGACAGTTAACATACATCTGTTGATTGATGAGCTTGGTAATTGGTGCTTTCTGATTTCAATGGGTCCCCTCTTCCCAACTTAACTCCTCATACTATTATTGGGTCATACTCATTGCTGGGAGCACAATTATAGTTCAATCAGAGAAACAGTATGTTCACAAGGTTCATTGTCTGCTTTGGTGAATGGTGAACATGCTTATCACCCAACAGCCATGACATCCAATCCCATGATGCCCACTCAGGTCATTTAACTGGGCTCACTTCATATGTTAGGCAGCCATAAGACTTTCCAGTATAGATGAGTCGTCTTCTTTTCTTCACTGAAATTTTACTTAAGGGCTTGATCTGTGATTTTAAAAAATTGGACTCATTTTTCCGTTTCTGAGAAAATAAAAATGTTCTTTCTTAGTAAAAAGGTCTGTCTCTTTTAACAACCACAGTTTGGCATTTCATGTGTATCTCAACATTTATGTTGTACTCTAAACTCTCACAGCACAATCTGTGTAGGTATGAACATCCGGCAATCCAGAACCTTTAAACATCCCCAATAAACACGCTACAAGCAACATTTCTGGTCTGAGAGCTTGCCACAGACGCCGCCTCTGTCTGTCTAATGAATCTATGAGTCAACTCAGTGTGAGAACGTAACATAGCACAGCTACTGCTGTGTCCCTGAAGTTCAAAAGATTCATCAGACTTCTTAATCTTTAGAGCTAAAATAGAAGACAGCAATTTATTATATAGGTTTAAAACTGAGACGGCTGCAGAAGACTACAAAAGAAGTTAAAACTCTTGGAGAAATTAGCTGGATGTTGGCACGTGGTTATAATATGGAAGGAGAGAAGAGGAATAAATCCTAAGTCTGATAACCTTAAGCTTCTCAAAATAAATGTATTAAATATGGTATTTCACAGACAATGATTACATTAAATCATTAAGCCATACCAAAAAGAGTTAAAAGAAAGGAAAGCTTCTTCAGAACAAACTGAAATGTCAACCCACAATGAGAGAAGCCTAATAGTGGGGGGAAAATATGCTACCTGAAGTAGCAAAAGGTATGATCATGGACCCAATACAGAAATTCATTAGAAGACACTCTTGAGACATCTAAAAGTTCATTCCTTGATTGATGAGAGGAAGAGAATCCTGTCTCAGCCTAGGGTTTGCCTGTTTGTTTATCTAAAATCATAGGAAGTAATTCTGGTAAATGCTGACGTTCTGAAGTGTTTGCCTCACTGAAATTCTCCAGTGTAGCCAATAACACAAAACAGGAAGAGGATGTTTTCTAGATTTGTAAAATAATGGTAATTTTCAAAGTTCATTCCCTCAGGTTGAACTCTGCCTTTCCATGCCTTACTGATCTGCTCTGTGGGGTATAATACTTTCACCCATCTGCTCTGTAAGACATAAGTGGCCTTACATAATATGTGCCTAGACCATGATGACCAGGTTTGCTCCAATCCATTTATTCTTTGCTCACCATATGAATAATTTATTTTAGGAAGCAAGCATCCACTTGGCGTTTATTTACTATTCACCATTAACATAAACTCTATTTAAGAAGATGCAAATTCACACTTAGATGAGACTATTTTTTAAGTGTGAGGCATTCACTAAACCAAGATACCATGGCTCACTACAAGTGTGAACATTAAGGATTCTGATGTCTTTTACTCTTTACAAATTCTCTCATCTGCTTTCTCTTTCAATTTTAAAAAGGCTTTCTGATCTACTCTGCACATAAATATTACTTGACTTAATTCCACCAGCATTGAGCTGGGAAGGAGAGCAGGGACTTGTCTCTGTTAGCAGGAGAGCAAGTGGGAACCAGGGAGAATGGGAGTCAGCCTGAGGATGGCCAGACAGGGAGCAAGCAAGGGCTTGGAGGTCTATGTTAGAGTCAGACCACCAGAGAATGGGCTGGAGCCCGGGCAAAGAGGCAGTGTAATAAGTCCAGGTCAGTGAGCTGGCCTCTCTGACGGAAGGACCCATATGCATTAGGTCCAGGACTATAATGCTGGCAGGATGAACTCAAATGGGAAGTCTGGAGTGGGAGGGCTGGGCCAGAGACCCAGTCAGCACCTTAGGAGCAATGACACCTACAGCTGCTATGTGCTGAACATTTAATACAGGCAAAGCCTGTCCTAGGTCTTTATGTGCCGTGGGAGCCCTCGTGAAGGCTAATCACAGACGTTGTTTCTCCTCCTTCTGGGTCTTGGTTAGATTCCCCTTCTCAACTCCACTGAAGCAAGCTTTGGCCAAGAAACCTTCTTTGGCCAATGAACATGAGTCAATTGGATGTGCCACTACTGGGCAGAAGCACTGAGAGCCACTGCATGAGTCCTCAGCTGCCTTGACAATCATGAAAGCCTGTGTTGGGATGGAGCTTTCCTTAGGCCAGGCAACTGTGATCACAGAGTCCCTGCCAACCTGCAAAGATGACAAGTGTGAGGAAAAAAGTGTGAAGCTGACACCTTGGCATTGAGATTGCTTGTTACTTCAGTGTAGACACGGACTGTCTCATTTAACCATCATGCCAAATCTGTGATTCCTTTAAAGAGGAATGTGAATTGCATCTTGATGACTGTAAGTCCTTTGCCTAGGATCAGAGTTAAGAGATGGAATCAGAGTCAAAACCCAGGCCTCTTACCAGAGCCCCTACTCTCACCCACACTTTGGCAAGAGCCGAAGAAAAAATAAGGCATCTCCAACCACATAAACGGCATCAGGAAATCTCTACCAACACAGCTGGCATAAAACCAGGTCCCAGAGCAAAGAAGGCTCTGCAACTCTCCCACTTTCTGAAAAGAAAAAAAACTTCACAAATGAAATACACCATCAAAGGACACCAGGTTAATGTCATACTGTCCTCTGGAACAGTCAAACCTTACAGAATGATTACCCTCAAAATCACCCAGAGGGCTGAGCCAACAGGGGTGGATCAGGGGCTGGGGGAGCAGTCTCTTTCTCCCCTTGCTTCGATGGTATTCCCTTGCTTTGCTAGACCATGTCTTTCACTTTTAGATTATACCTGAAGGGAATACAGGATTCTACGGAGATAAGCCGCCACCCATCTCACAGTTGGTCGTACTGTGCGGGGCTGTGTGTTGCCATGATGCTGGAAGCCGTGCCACCAGCACTTCATATACCAGCAGGGTCATCCACAGCGGACAAGTTTCAGTGGAGCTTCTAGAGTAAGACAGGCTAGAAAGAAGGGCCTGGTGATCTACTTCCAAAATTATCTGATATAGTGCTGCAAGATGAGCTCCCCAGGTCAGAAGGCACTCGGAATACACAGTGGCTGCAACAACAGACTTAGGTATACCAGCAAAGATGGAGACAGACTGGATGATGCTTCTTTACCTATGTTGTACATAGGGTCACCATAAGTTGGAGCTGAATCAATGGCAAACTAACACCAACAACAGAGACAGATAAGATTTGCACTGTTTCCCAAGCCTAATGCCTTCTGAAGTCATAGAGTTATGAGGCAGAACAGGAAGCAAAGGAGTCTAAGGGGACGAGAGCATTATCTGTAGCAAATAAGACAATGTTCTATGTATAGCTGGTGATTTTACTTTTTCCTGAAATCTCCAAGCGGAATTCAAAGTCCAGAATGCACAGTACAAACACAACTTTCTCATAAGTTTCTACGAATGATTTAAGACTGGAAGAATTCCTTCATAGACATGTCTTCTTAATGGGTGCTCACCTTAACTGTTGGCCTATCAATGATACAAATCAAATTTAAAGAATGGTTGAAAATATTCAAATCCTCAGCTAATTCCTGCCACTTTTCTCTTGTCCAATCTGGAGATTCATCCCGTAGCCTTTAAATCAGAAAAGGAGAGAGAAATTATTCTCACTCTTAGAGATGTGGGTCGAAAAATATGCTTGAGCTGTCACATAACATAGCTATTGACTTTCAGATTAAGCAATGCTTCTGAAGTCTGGATGAAGTCCACACACTGCCACATTTCATTTCAGGGAATTCCGTTATTGTGATGACTGAATACGTGTGTCATTTGAAGTCATAATTTATTTAAACTCTTAATACTTCAATTGGCTTTTAAAGCACCAGCAAAATAACTGAGTAAGCTGTTTTCTGGCATATGATCTCCATCCTAATTACTCATTCTTTTTTTTCAACATAATAAAACAGTGGCAATCCATTTGATTAGACAGATGGAAAGCGTTTTTTAACTACTATAAATCACCTTTGAATTTCATAGGACACAGTCATTCTCCTCGCTGCAACATCTAAGTCAGAAGATGCCACGTACATTCAGAATGTTCTCTATAATAAAGTCAACATCACACGTTCATGTTTTGTGCAGCAATGACAGAGCTGGCTATATTTGTTACGAGTTTCTTAATTTCAAATTCTTAATTAGGACTTAACGTCAAACTATTTCAAGCATCATAATGCACACAACATATGACACATATTATAAACACCCAGAGCTTGAGTCCAAATAAAATTTATATTTTAGCACTGATTTTTTCATAGCACTTTAATATCACAAAAAAAGTCACGTGAAGCAAAGCCCCCTTTCTAAGTGTGAGCAGGTAGAGAAGAAAATGTCAGAGTAGAATACACACCTACACTTCTCATGAAATGCAGTTGAGAAAACAAGCATAAATGCTACGTTGATTTAAATAACAGCAAACAATGAGTTGACTCATTTTTTAAATGAATGTAATGCTTTCTTTTGGAGCATTTGAGTGAAGAAGAAAGCACAGGTTTGCACATACTGTCGAACCACCAGACCTTCCTTTCATTGGTCTCTAACCCTCAGGAGGGGGATATATTCACCCAGAAAGGTGAGGCTGTTTCATCCAGAAAGGTGAGGCTGCCTTGGCCCACGTGGTGTGACTTGATGCTTTCACTGAAAGTCTAAAACTGAGAAAGCATTTAAGCCTAATACATGCAGAGTCTACGACTCAAAAAGGTGTAGTCATAGGAGGTTGTACTATTGATTTTCAGTAAGAGAATAAAGGAAATACATCAGCTAAAAGCACACGCCTCTGAACACACATTCAGAGGGAAACTCAAATGAAGAGATAGATCATCTATCACCATTCTAAGCATTCTCCCTGGTACTAAAATCAGATAACACCTTCAAGAGCCAAATTACAAGAAGATGCTATTTGGCCCCTTTAAACTAATAACCTAACAGGTCTCTTTACTAATTCTGGAGCATACATTTTTAAGTGGGCACTGTTGCCTTCCAAACATCTTGCCATCCCAGAAATCTGCTTCAGTAAGTTTGATGGTCTTAAGGATTGGAACCGTCCAAATGGTTCTCTCTCTTTCACACACGCACGCACACACACACACACACACAAAGCGCCTGTTACACAACTCAAAGCTTTAAATGCCAGCTTCCCTTGACTTAATCAGGCCCTCAGAAAAAGGCACGGACCTTCCTTTCCTATTGTAATGGAGATAGCCCCACTGCGATCTTCCTTCAGGGAAGCCTGTGGTTTCGCAAAGCCCCCGGAAGCTCCTGGAGGGCAGATAGGATTCAGGTCCGTGCAGCGACTGGAAATATATGTGTGAGTTCTAAGAGTTTTGGTTCTCATCTTTTTATCATAATTGGCGACATGACCCAAATCCTAGGAAATCTCCACCTTCCATTAACAGACCCAATTTGGATTACGCAGCTAGTGGGAAGAAACAGCATCTTTTCCTTAACTAGTTGTGCTATACTCTCGGTACAATTACCTTAATTTCATTTTAACATTTGGTTTAGGGAGATGTTATGGGTCATATTTAAAACTGTGGATCAACTAAAGGTCTTTTTTTTAAGGGATTTCTTCCTTCCAGGATGGCAAGCCAATAACGAACGCCTCGCGTGAAGCACGCACTCGTGGGCAAGCGGAGGTCTCTGCTCTGCTCGGCCGCTCCCACCCTCCAGAGTGGTGGGTCTCTGGGGAGCAGGGCGATCTGCTCTTTCTGTCGCCTTTCTCCTTGCAACGCGCAAATCCCTCCCTAATTGCTCAAGTAGAGAGGACTGCCAACTGCTCATCCCAGCGGACACTCTGCAGAAAACTCTAAGGGCTTGCGCGCGGGCCCAGGGTAGGTCGCTGGCGGCGACAACTTTACGGATTCGTGAATTTGTTAGTTTCTGGACGAAGTAAAATCTCCTCAAAGAGGCTGGCATGCACACCTCGAAAACCCACTACCGTGTAACACTCGGTCCCTGCTTGTGGTAGTTCCACCTTGCTCACCCCCTCCCCGCCAAAGGCCCCTCGAGAGCACAGTGCAAATAAGCCCCGCAGGAGAAGCGGTGGGAGGTCGGGTTGTGGAGGGGCCAGGCGGTGCCAGGAAGGGAACCTCCCGTCCCTTCCCCGCTGCCCGGTCGTTCACCGCCAGAACGTGCAAAGGAGAAGCCCCCGAATCGGGACGGAAGACGCGGACGCCCTCCTCCCCAGACGGGGCGCGGAGGTGCAGGCCACCTGCCTGGCTCCGGGCCGCCGCGAAGGGAGGGGGCGTGCGGCAGGTGCCGGGCCGGGGTCACCGGGAGCGAGCCGCCCTTACGTGCTCGAGCTTGTCTTTCCTCCGGAGCCAGACGCTGGCGCTGTAGTCCTGCTGCTTGACGCTGCTGTAGAAGTTCGCGCCCACTCGGGTCAGGCTCGGCGAGGGCTCCTTGGGGCGGCTTTTGAGCCTCATCTGCTCGAAGCCCTCGTGGGGGGAGGCCGAGAGCCAGTCGTGCTGCCGGATCTCCATGCTGACATGACAAGGGGGCGGCCGGCGAGCAGCGGACTCGGGATGGGAACGGGGCAGGGAGGCGAGCGAGAGAGAGAGGGCGAGAAAGAGCGAGCGCGCGCGGAGAGCGCGGGGCGGAGAAGCCGGCGAGGGGCGCGGAGCCGAGCGCGAGGCGGCGCCGAGCGCGCAGGGAGGAGGCGCGGGGCCGGCGGAGGGGGAGGGGTGCCCGGTGCGGGCGGCGGGGAGAGCGGGAGGCAGGGAGGGAGGGGCCGCGGGCTCGGGGAAGGCTGGAGCGCCAGGTGCGGGAGGCGGTGGCCGCCACGTCCCCCGCCGGCCCCGGTCCCGAGCGGGCGCTCGGCACGCCGGCTCCTTGCGGCACCGACTGGGACCCGGGCCGGTACCCCGGGAGGGAGCGCCGGGCGGCGGCGGCGGGGGTGCGGCGGGGGAGGGGCCGCCGTGCGCCCGGCCCGCCCGGCCCGCAGGTTGGCGCAGTGAAGAGCCGCCGCCACCGCCGGGCCGAAGACCAGAGTCCGGGTGTCCGCGCCGCCCGCCGCCTCCTCCCGCCGCAACCCGGCTGGGCGGCCGGCCCCGGCTGCGGATCGACCTTTCGCCAACAGGCTACACCTTTCTCTCCCGTTTTCACTTGAAAGAGAGCCAACTAGCAACTGGAGAAGTGAGCGCGGTCTCTGCGCCTCCTGCCTCGGGCTCGCTGAGCGCGGGGCTGGAACAGGAGGGAGACGCTCCGGAACCACCTCCGCCCTTCCCCCACTGCCATCCAGCAGCCGCCGCCTCACCCCGCCCCCGCCTCGCTCTTCCTATTACCTCATTCTAAAAGTTCAATAACTCCCCACCTCGGAAGCCCCTTTGTCCCACCCTTGGGACTGAGAGCGTAGGGCGCCTAGCAACCCCCGGATGACGGCCACGAGGATAGGGGTTTACTTGAGCCTTGCACACCACTTTCACATGAGGACCTAGCAATGCAAACCCGCCCAGTGCATTCCGCGGCTGGCAGGCTCGCTTGACCGCGGCTTCCCAGCCTTCAGTGTCCACCGTGAACGGGGCTCCCAGCGGCCCCACCCCACTGGATCGTGGCGAGAGCGATTCCGGGGCCCCCGTTGCCACGCTCTGCCTGTGGTTTGACTCTATTCATTAGGCGTACAGGGCCCTACCCCTGTGCGTTTGTTTCTCTTCTGGTTTTTAGGTCCCCAGGACGAGGTTTTATTCCCCAAGAGTTTTTACATCTGCTCTGCCTTCCAAGCCTAGTCTTAAAACAGCCAGGCGTAATGATTATTAAGAATAAGGTGATATATCAATAATTAAATCTTAAATCTCCTTATACTTTGCTATTTTTGGAGTCTGCATCAAAAAAATTTTTTTGTTGTTTTGTTTTACCAAAAAGCTAAACAACTGTTATTAATGGTCTCTCAGGTCTGTTTCAAAGCTAAGTAGGCATATGAAGCAGTCGCTGTGTGGCACAAATGGTTAACACACCGGCGGATAACTGGAAGGTAAGGGGTTCGAGTCCAACGTAAGCCTCCTTGGAAGAAAGGCTTGGCAATCTACTTCTGAAAAATTGGCCTTTGAAAAACCTTATGGAGTATATAGTTCCACTCTTAACACCATGGGTCACCATGAGTTGGAATGACCTGAAGGCAACTGGTTTAGTGTTTTGTTGTTGTTTGTTTGTAACATATGAAAGCCTGAGGATACTGAAGATTGTGAAGAAAGTGCAGAGGGTAAGCTGATCTACCTTTCTAGCCCTTGTCAGAACTCTCCACCACCCCAAACTGTCCTACTTGGGTGATGGTTTCAAAGAAAGAAATTCCAGGTTCAAATTTGATGAAGTATTGTGAGGGCAAGCATTACATCTTGTATCTTTTTGTTGTAGTGTGTTGTCTGGTCGATTCCAACTCATAGCAACCCTATAGGACAGAGTAGAACTGCCCCATAGGGTTTCCTAGGCAGTAATCTTTATGGAAGCAGATCGCCAGCCAGGCCTTTTCTCCACCAGTGCTGCTGATAGGTTCAAACCACTGACCTTTCGGTTAGCCACTGAGATCGTAACAATTGCGCTGTAGGGTCTCCTTCATATCTTTTTAGAGTCTCCAAATTAAAAGACGGTATTGTAAAAATAGTAGTTGAAATAAAGCCCTGTGAGCAGTCAGTTGGGATGAAAAAATTACATACAAATACCCACCACCACCACCACCACCACTGTCCCACCCCGCCCCCCCCCCACACACAACTTTTGGTTAGTCTAGATAGTTTTTCTTAGGGGTTAAATAGCATTGTGTAATATATGCCTGGCTAGTGGGGTATCTCCAAGTCTCATAGTAATGCTGCAAGATGAATGTTATTATCCTCATTGTCCAAGTGAGGAAACTGAGGCTCAAACAGAAATTATACTTCAAAGCAAAGACTTGAATCCAGTTTAAACAACTGTGAGTATTATACATCCCGTTGTGCTATCTCATTTTTTTGTAATTGCAATTTAACCTTCACTGTTTTTTTGTTTTTTAAGTTAACAGACACAATTTAAATGACTCCGAACAGTTATATAGGCTTTTGTAATATTGGCATAGGAAAGACCTGACCCTCCTTCTGCAAAGTGTAACTTCTTTTTGCTCTGCGAGGTTACAGTGGAAGTAATGTGATAGATCCAGACTTTGACAAGTGATTGATACGCAATTCAGAGTAATCATATGTGCTTTGCTGTGGTAGAATTTAAACAAATGGTTTCCATATTGAGTCAGCTTTTTGTACTAAACAGTTTTTTTTTAACTATACTTTTTTAGGGGAAAACACTATGGTAGTTTCTAGCATCTATATTTTTTCAAAAGAGTATACTGCTAGCATTTATGTTCCAGGGAGACTACTGAATTGAGCATTCAAATATAGTCAATTCATATATAATGTTTATTATGATCAAATATCAGGCAAAGCAAACATTTTTACCTTTCCATACTTAACCTATCTAGTACATAGTGCCAAACTTTCAAATGGAATCAACAAGGTAAATACATCTGTATGCATCCTTACTCATATTTTTTTCCTGTCTTGGTTCCTTGTCCAATTTCATTTTTTATGGTAGTAACGTGGAACTTAATCGTTGACCTTCAAAACAACATTTTATATAAAATTAAACTCAGTTTAAACTGTTATAGCAAAGAAAAATATTTTTGAAGATGGCCAAATATAGTATACAAATGTTTCATCAAAATATTATTGCAATTTTTAATTATTGAATTTATAAACTAATAAACCCCATTGCACCTTTTCCTGTACATTTTCATAGCCCTTACATTACAGCATAGATTTTTGCCTTCTCTTTTATCCTACTAGCCCCCAAGGTTCCTGGGAGCAAGGGCCATGCCTGACCCTCCACTGTGGCATTCAATAAGCCATGGTGAGAAGTGACTGGCTGGGTACTAATACTTTATGTATTTTTTTTTTATTCCTTACCCTCAAAGCACTGGACTTTACATTAAAATATCTAGGTTTTAGTACCAGCTCCAAAAGTTATGAATTTCTTGGTTTTCATTTGATTGCAATAAACTTCAAGTTCATCTACTAAATGGGGAATAATAATTGCTACCTCAAATGATTGCTGGGTATAAATGTACATAAACTCATAAACTATAGTGTGCTATGATATTATTTTTAGAGCTTTCTGGCATAGGAATGTTCTTTACATTCTAATGCTAAGTAATAATTTTCATCGAAAGTTATATCACTTAATTAATCTTGATTGCTTTTAATTAATCATAGAAACTGCACTGTGCCACAAATTTGCATCTCATTCGTGCTTATATTTTTTTTTAGAAATACTTTACCTTAAGGGCTCTTGGTATTTGTCTTAGTTTCCTAGTGCTGTTATAACAAATACAGCAAGTGGATGCTTTTAATAAAGAGAAATTTATTCTCTCACAATTTATGAGAGTAGAAGCCCGAATTCAGGATGCCAGCTCCAGGGGAAGCCTTTCTTTCTCTGTCGGTTCTAGGGGGAGGTTCTTTTTATACATCTTCCCCTGGTCTAGGAGATTTTCAGTGCAGGGGCCCCAGGTCCAAAAGACTCGCTGTCCTCCTGGTTCTTCATTCTTCGTGGCACGAAGTCCCTCTCCTGTCTACTAGCTTCTTTCTTATATATCTCAAAAGAGACTGGCTTAAAACGCAACCTAACCTTGTAGATTGAGTCCTGTCTCGTTAACACAACTGCCTCTAATCCTGCCTCATTAACATCATAGATGCAGGATTTCCAACACATAGGAAAATCACATCAGATCACAAAATGGTGGACAATCACACAATACCGAAAATCATGGCCTAGCCAAGTTGACACACATTTTGGGGAGGACACAATTTAATCCATAATAGTATTTTATACAATATCTTCAAACTATATAGAATTTTCAAGTAAAACATATATGCATAACCGATGTCTGTTATGTCAAATCTAAACTTAATAGAGGCCATTGACTCGAAACAGCCTACATTTTCTGAACTAGACACTTCACCTAAGACTGGGGTAGTAGGCTAAAAGCATCAAGGAGTAACAGTATTTTTTTAAGCCTTTAATAACAGTAATAGTACCTTACATGTCCCTAGTAAATGCTTTCATGACTTTTATCACACTTACTTCATGGATGAATTTTCTGAAAGTCAATGGTCAGTAGTTGCTACCATCTTCATTTTTCAAAAAGAGAAAACTGAAGTACATGCCCAAAGCTCTGTGTCTAATAAGTCACAGAGTCTTGTCTGAAAGCCAGATTATTGACTCTAAGTAATTTTTTTCATCAATTGTCAGGTTTTTAAAAATCTCAAATAAATACTCCTTAGTGCTTATATAGGGTCACTATGAGTTGAAAACAACTCGAAGGCAATGGGTTCTGGGTTTAGTGCTTATATATATGTTATATTTTTCTTGCATTAACATTTACTTAGTGTTACTAGATTTTATTAAGGGTTACTTATTGATGAATAAAGCATTTCATTCGTTAGATCTTCCTGGAGAATGTGCATTACGTTTTCCATAATTACCTCACACTATGTAAGGCTATATTAAAACATTGACGGCAGAAATGACTCTAGTCTTTTTTGTCAAGAAGTGGATCCAGCAGCTTAAAACAGCACCATTTTTTTTTTTAAAAAAGCGTATGTTAATTATAAGATTTTTTTGGTAGAAAATTTGAATAAAGTAATACCATTAAAAAATTAAAATACTGGAAACATCTCATAACATGGATGATGTGGAAGGCATTACCCTAAGTAAAATAAGTCAATCACGGGAGGACAAATACTGTATGAGACCAAGAAAAGGTTTACACACAGGAAAAAAAAAATCTTTGGTCATTATGAAGGGGATAAAGAGGGGAGGAGTGGGGAGGGGAAATCACTAACTAGATAGACAAGTGTTAACTTTGGTGAAGGGAAAGACAACACACAATATAGTGGAAGTCAGCACAACTTGACCAAGGCAAGGTCATAGAAGTGGCTGGTGAACTTGATCTGCTGATGTTTTCGTTAGCAGCTGAGGTCTTAACCATTGTGCCACCAGGGCTCCAGAAGCTTCCTAGACACATCCAAACACCTTGATGGACTGAGTTACTGGTGCTGAGGGCTGGGGACCATGGTCTTGGGGGACATCTAGGTCAATTGACATAACATAGTTTATAAAGAAAATGTTCCACATCCTATTTGGTGAGTAGCATCTGGGGTCTTAAAAGCTTGTGAGCAGCCATCTAAAACACATCTATTTATTGGTCGCATTCCATCAGGAGCACAGAATAATGAAGAAAACCAAAGACACAAAGAACTTATTAGTCCAAATGACTAATGGGCCACATGAACCACAGCCTCCACCAACCTTAGCCCAGAAGAACTAGATGGTGCCTGGCTACCACCACCAAAAGCTCTGACAGGGATCACAATAGAGGGTCCCAGACAGAGCAGGAGAAAAATGTAGAACAAAATTCAAATTCACAAAAAAAACCAGACTTTCTAGTCTGACAGAGACCAGATGAACCCCCTGAGACTATGGCCCCAGACACCCTGCTAACTCAGAACTGAAGCCACTCCTGAAGTCCACGTTTCAGCCAAAGATAGACCTATCCCTGGTGGTGCAGTGGTTAAGAGCTCAGCCACTAACCAAAGGGTTGGCAGTCCGACTCCACCAGCCACTCCTTGGAAACTGTATAGGGCAATTATACTCTGTCCTGTAAGGTCGCTATGAGTCATATCAACTCGATGGCAACGGGTTTAGGTTTTATAAAACACATAACATATGTGAAGAATGTGTTTCTTAGTTCAATCGACTTTACGAGACCAAATGGGCAACACCTGCCCCAGAGCAAAGATGAGAGCAGGAAGGGACAGGAAAACTAGATGAATGAACATAGGGAACCCAAGGTGTAAACAGGAAAGGTGAGAGTACTGACACATTGTGGGGATTGCAACCAATGTCACAAAACAATTTGTGAATAAATTTTTGAATGAGAAACTAATTTGTGCTGTAAATTTTCACCTAAAAAAAAAGAATAAAAAACCTAAAGCAGAATAAAATTGAAAAAACAAAGAAAGTAAAATAATCATAGATTTATAACATTTTCTGAAAGAATATAGAAGCATTGATATAGTGCGCTATTCTCTGAGAAGGGTCTTTCAGGAATAGGGTTTTCTTTGTTATCTTAATCAGGCCATATCAGGGTAGGTCCTAAACCTAATCACTTCTGAGTGATAAAAAGAGCACAGTGGACACAGAAGCGAGCACATGCTTGGGAAGATAGAAGCAACCAATGAATGCCCAGGCTACTGACAAGGAGGAATCGACATGGGCAAGATCCTGATTTGGACTTTAAGCCTCCAAAACTGTGATAAAATACATTTCTGTTCTTTTTAAAGATACTCACTTATTGTATTGGTGTTACAGCAGCATAGATAACAAAGACACCATGTTACTGATGAGGAAATAAAAACTAGTACCAAGAAACAAACGAACAAAAAAAATACCAAGAGTACTTTAGGTAAAGTGTTTCTAGAATAAATATAAGCATGAATGAGGAAGACAAACTTGCCCAAGAAACACAGGTAACAAGAGGAAAAGCTGTGTCTGAAACTCAGATTGGTTCAACTTTAAATGCCTTTCACAACTCCAGACTGCCTGGCCTTGCTCAAGCTCCTTGCATTTCTCCTGGGTTGAGAGCTCTAGAATAACCTGGACAGAAGCCAATGATGGGTAGTGGAAGGGTCAAATAGTGCCCAGGTTGAGACCTGAATGCCTCCCTACCAGTTGCCATTAAGTCAACTCTGATTCATGGTGACCCCATATGTATCAGAGTAGAAATGTGCTCTGTAGGGTTTCCAATGGCTGATTTTCAGAAGCAGAACACCAGGCCTTTCTTCCTAGTCCATTTATCGAGAAGCTCCACTGAAATCTGGTCAGCATCATAGTAACACACAAGCCTCCGCTGACAGATGTGTGGTAGGTGTGCATGAGGTACATCAGCCAGGAAGCAAACGCGAGTGCAACCTGAATAGAGTGAGTTATACTGTACCACAGAGGCTAGCATTTTATCTACACAAAAACCCACTGCCGTCAAGCCGATTCCGACTCATAGCGACCCTATAGGACAGAGTAGAACTGCCCCATAGAGTTTCCAAGGAGCCCCTGGCAGATTTAAACTACCGACCTTACATAAGAAGAACCAAATTAGATGGTCTGGGATATTTCCAAGGGTTAGAAACCTTGGTTCTAGTACCAGCTCAGTTATCAACCAAGGATGAGGACTCGAGCTGCTTCACCTAGTCAGATCTGTCAGGTTGCTATGGTTTGTTCACGAAACTGGGCTTAGCAGTAGAGCGTTGAACAGATCCATCACGTCAGCACATCTGATTGTACTGTGTCACAGAGAATTAGCCAACGACTATACTGAAAAAAGAATAAAGAGGATAGTTGAAATGGTTAGCATGATAGTTTAGTACAACTGAAAGTTTCTGGTAGGAAAAAAAAATCTGAATTATCCTAACTCGTTGTGTAGATGGATTAAACTAATCAGACAATCTTTTAAATTCTCATTTCACTTGGCCTTTGTGCCCAGCCTTGGAACTGTGAATCAATATTTCAAGATTTTATTATTTAAATTCTACTATATGATTACCTGGAATAATCATTTACACATCTATCATGGTATCAAGTATAAAGTACCAACTCTACATAAAAAAGAAATACCCAATTTTAGTGTACACCAAACCGTAGCTCTTGCTCATCCCCAGATTCTTAAAATAGAAATATATCCTTAAATCAACTGATTTGAGAATGATATGTATTTATACACCCAGGAAAAATGGACTTTAACTGTGTGGTTTATTATATTTCTATGCCACTCCAATAATAGTCACATAGTCACAGCTTTCTTTTATGTTTTGTTCTTTTTGGGAATCCAAGGTTGTTTTTGAGACCTCCAATATGGAATTAGCAAATATTATCAAAATATTTGGACACCTCTGACATTCCCCATCTGTTCACCTATGCTAAAGAGGCATTTACTGACTTCTTAGCTCTTCAATATCCCTGACAATTGGAGTACTTTTTTCTACAGTGACTCACCTAAAGACGTGAATGCTGATGCGCACCACCTCGGTGCTTGTCCAGGTTCACTGTCGATAGCTTCTGGATATTAGACAATACCGTGAATGGTAGGATGTGACATATTCAGTTCCCAGCAATGAAACTCAGAAACCTCAGAGCCTATTTTTATGCCCAGTTGCTTTAGATTTCATTGGTCTTGGGTTTTCTGAGATGATGCTGTCCTCTTCCCTCCCAATGACTTGGTTCTAGTTCTTTACCCTTGTCTTGATGATTCTACTTTTCTAGTCTTTGTTTTTTACATTAAACTACTCCAACAGCTTTTCTAATGTAGGCAGGGTATAAATAATAGATGAAGAATTATTTAATCTGTCATGAACCAAGACTGCCTGACAACATGTCAGGCTGATTGATTGGTTTCAAGATATAAAATCCATTAAATTAATATACAAAAATCCAAGGGGCACGTTATATATCTCCTATTTCCCTCTTTCAACATTTCTACTGTAATTATGCTCAAGCCACTACTGTTCATTCCAAAAGCGTTTGTTTCAGCAATCAATGTGTGCTAGACCATGGAGACACAAGGTAAATAAGATTAAAAATGATTCAAGCTTAAGCTGGTTGGGAAAACAGACTAGTAGACGTTGTAATACAGCTACAGGTACAAGAAAACCAGTTTGGGATGGAGGGTGAGATGAACAGAAGGTCCCAGAGAAAATTAGCTGAATGGTGATAAGATTCTAAAAAGAAAATGTGGCTATGTATGTAGATGGTCATAGCAAACAGACAGAGTTTGGCTTTGCTAAGTTATACTCGGAATTTCAACTTCCCAAGTATTTATTGGGTTTTTAGTCTGCACTTATAATTTGGTAAGCGCTGTGAGGGCTCAAAAGTCTGAGAAATCATAATCCCTGGTTTGTAGTAATTTGCAATTCTGTAAGTAGACAAATACTACCAAAACAGGAAATTGCTCAGCATTATTTGGGTTTTATGATCAAATATTAACATTAATGGTACAGGAAATAGATGCTAAATCCATAGTTCCCAAATAAGGCACCATTTTGTGCTGTTGAAAAATACAGATTCCCAGTTTGGGATAGGCAACCAGGCTTGGGAAGGCAGGTCCAACCGGTTGAAAAAAGCCATTAGGATGTAGGCTGGAAATGTGTTCCTGGAGTTCTTTAGCAGAGTTAAACATAAAATAAAAACACCTTTTATAGAAAAAAGATAATAATTTATGTGGTGTAGCTAAGATATCACTTAATGTGTATGCTCACAAAGTTAATGGCTGGACCTGACTGCATGATACTTACCTGGACCTAGGTTTATAACTTAATTGTCTTTCCAGCTTCAGAATGATGAAATAGACAATGCAGGCTTCAGTCTTTTTATTTATGAATGGAGATGTGAGGCATATGTTATATTTAACACTGCAGTGAAAAGTACCTACAATTTCTCCTCTTTTCATCCTGCCAGCCAATTTGCACAAAGGTTTATTTGATTGCTATAACGCATAAAGGAGGCCCTGGGTGGCGCAAATGGTCAAGCACTCAACTGCTAGCCAAAACATTGGTTTTTGAACCCACCCAGAGGCACCTCAGAAGACAGGCCAGGTAACCTGCTTCCAAAAGGTCATAGCCTTGAAAATCCTGTGGAGCAGTGCTATTCTGCACCCATGAGGTTGCCATGAATCGGAATCAACCGGACGGCAACTAACAGCAACAACAATATGGATGAATAAACGATAATTCTAATATAATAAACCATCAGTGTCTTTATGATTATTTCAAAAGATTGGTTAACTAGAATTTTATTGACAGACAAAAATTGAATTATTGCTAAATATTTGCTGAAATTTTTGATTACCCCGAATATGTCCACTTTTGACATGTTTGACAGAGAATCTTAAAGTTAATTTATCCTTTAAGTAAGACTTTCAAAGGAAGCTCTCTGACTTACACTTATCAGAGATCACTGTGTTCACCAGCAAATGATGGATGGAGGAGGCTATGAATTCCAGCAGAGGAACCATCAACAACAGGAGGGCAGGTGCGGGAAGAAGCAGGAGAACTAAGAGGAGAAGGAACAAGTTATAACTAATCCCCCTGCCATAGGGTTCCCTGCCTACCTGGCCAGTCTGCTCCTTGGTGAGTCACAGCTCTGGCCCGTAGTGATATCCTTCTGCAAGGGGTCAGAGTGATTTTTTTTCCCGTTTTGAGTAGCTTCTGTGGTTTCAGACCTTGCAAGGATCTCCAGGGATAGGGAGATTCTGTCTGAAGGGTCCCTTAGTGTGCAGGAGAGGCAGGAGGACCCAGGCATTTCCAGACCAAGATCTCAGGTGGGAAGGGGAGGGAGAATAAGAAACAAATCAATACAATCTTCAGATCCCAAGTGGGTTAGGTATCATCCGCTAGAGAAGAGCCTGCCGAACAAATACGGGAGAGTAAAATTGGTTTTGCTGCTAAGCGAGTCTAGTAAGCTGAATTAAAATGGTAGGAAACAGTTTAGGAAAAGACATGATTGTAACAAGCCTACTGAAGTTGTGAAGTGTCATTGCCTCCATTAAATTTTTATCATGGAAAATACAATGGCATGAAATTTATGTAACCTGGGCTATGAAGTCAGATAGTTCCAGGTTTGATTCTGAGCCCTGTCGTTTACTCTTGTGTGACTTTGAGAAGTTCACTTAACATCTTGAAGCCTCATTTTCTCCACCTTGAAATGGTTATAATAGTAGATGGCCATGAAGATTATATAGGGATGTACATAAAGCTCATTCCACTCACTCCCTTTCCCTGGAGATTCTAGCAAGGTCTGAAACCACAGAAGCTACTCAAGAGAGGACAAGTCACTTTGGTCCCTTGGAGAAGGATATCACTCTGCAGAACTGTGGCTCACCAAGGAGCAGGCTGGCCGAGTGAGCAGGGGTACTATGGTAGGGGCTCTCACTGGCAGAACCCTCTAGTTGAGTTGTACCTCCAAGACTGTGGTGAAGGAGCTTCTACAGTGGGAACCATGAGCAGATTCATAGATAATATCTCCCTAGGAAATAATAAGGGGCTAAAATTTAGCACCTCAACATAAAGAAAACAAAAATTCTCACAACTGGACTCATAAGCAACATCATGATAACTGGAGAAAATATTGAAGTTGTAAAGGATTTCATTCTACTCAAATCAATAGTTGATGCCCATGGGAACAGCAGACAAGAATTCAAACTTGTTGTATTGGGCAAATGTGCTGCCAAAGACCTCTTTAAAGTGTTAAGAAACAAATATGTCACTTTGAGAACTAAGTACACCTGACTCAAGCCATGATATTTTCAATTGCTTCATATGCACTTGAAAGCTGGACAATGGATAAAGAAGACTGAAGAAGAATTGATGCCTTTGAATTGTGGTGTTGGTGAAGAATATTGAGTATACCATGGACTGCCAGAAGAAGGAACCAATCTGTCTTGGAAGAAGTACAGCCAGAGTGCTCCTTTCCTTGGAACTGTGGATGTCAAGGCTTTGTCTCATGTACTTCAGACATGTTATCAGGAGGGGCTGATCCCTAGCGAATGACATCATGCTTGGTAAAGTAGAGGGTCAGTGAAAAAGAGGAAGACCCTCAACAAGATGGATTGACACAGTGGCTGCAACAATGGGCTCAAACACTGTAATGATTGTGAGGATGGCACAGGACTGGGTAATGTTTCATTCTGTTGTACACGGAGTCATTATGAGTTGGAAACAACTCAGCGGCACCTAACAGCCTAACGACAATATTTGTTGGAGTCCCACACTGGTGCAATTGGCTAATGCACTCAGTTGCTAACCAAAAGTTTGGAGGTTCAAGTCCACCCAGAGGCACCTTGGAAGAAAGACCTGGTGATCTAAAAAAAAAAAATTTTTTTTAATCTACTTCTGAAAAATCAGCCATCAAAACCCTATGAAACACAGCTCTACTCCGACACACGTGGAGTAGTCATGTGCTGATCAACTTGATGGCAACTGACAGTGTTTACAGAATGCTTACTCTGGGCCAAGCATTATGCTAAGAGCTTTACGCACATCCTTATTTAATCCTCATGGCAATTTACTATTATCTTCATTTCAAGTTGAGAAACTGAGGCTTCAAGAGGTTAATTGAACTGCTCAAGGTTACACAAGTGTAAGGGAGGACTTGGAATCAAACCCGGGACTATCTGACTTTATAACCCATGTTCTTAAAATGTATGCTACTGTAATCAGTTTATTAAATGAGAAGAGAGCAGCCGTACTCTTTTTCCCTGTTAAATTCACCCTTGAGTGGACCTATTATTTCCCTTCTCATTAATGATGCATCTGGCATGGCTTGTAATTTATTTGGGTCACTCTTTAATTTTCAAAAATCCAGCGTAAGAAACACATAACTCTAAATTCTCATGCAGTGAAAAGATCTTCCCCCTCCCTAATCAGGTAGCTCCATCTCCTCTACCCATTACCTGTTGCCATCCAGTCAATTCCAACTCATATTGACCCTATAGGACAGGGTAGAACTACCCCATAGAGTTTCCAAGGAGCACCTGGTGGATTCCAACTGCCAACCTTTTGGTTAGCACTTAACCACTACGCCACCAATAAAATTGTCCCATTCTAAGGCTGTAATCCTTATGGATGCAGCACTGGAAGCGCTCACTCCTCTATGCCAAGAAATCTGGAAGTCAGCTACATGGCCAACTGACTGGAAAAGATCCATATTTATGCCTATTCCCAAGAAAGGTGATCAAACCAAATGTGGAAATTATTGAAAAATAGCATTAATAATCACATGCAAGCAAAATTTCTCTAAAGATCATTCATAAATGCCTGCAGGAGTATATTAACAGGGAAGTGCCAGGAATTCAAGCTGGACTTAGAAGAGGACATGGAACAAGGGATATCGTTGCTGATGTCAGATGGATCCTGGCTGAAAGCAGAGAATACCAGAAAGATGTTTACCTGTGTTTTATTGACTATGCTAAGGCATCCAACTGTGTGGATCATAACAAAATATGGGTAACATTGCAGAGAATGGAAATTCCTGAACGCTTAATTGTGCTCATGAGGAATCTGTACATGGAAAAAGAGGCAGTCGTTTGAACAGAACAAGAGGATACCTCATGGTTTAAAGCTAGGAAAGGTGTGCGTCAGGGTTGTATCCTTTCACCATACCTATTCAATCTGTACACTGAGCAAATACCCTGAGAAGCTGGATTATATGAAGAAGAAATGGGCATCAGAATTGGAGGAAGACTCATTAACAACCTGCCGTATGCAGATGACACAACCTTGCTTGCTGAAAGTGAAGAGGACTTGAAGCACTTACTGATGAAGATCAAAGACCACAGCATTCAGGATGGATTACACCTCCACATAAAGAAAACAAAAAATTCCTCACAATTGGGCCAATAAGCAACATCATGATAAACGGGGAAAAGATTGAGGTTGTCAAGAATTTCATTTTACTTGAGTCCACAATCAATATGCACGGAAGCAGCAGTCAAGAAATCAAAAGATGCATTGCATCGAGCAAATTGGCTGCAAAAGACCTGTTTAAAGTATTGAGAACTAAAGATGTCACTTTGAGGACTAAGGTGCTCCTGACCCAAGCCGTGGTGTTTTTGATTGTCTCATGTACATTGGAAAGCTGGATAATGAATAAAGAAGACCAAAGAAGAATTGATGCCTTTGAATTGTGGTCTTGGCAAAGAATATTGAATATACCATGACTATCAAACTAACGAACAAATCTGTCTTGGAAGAAGTACAACCAGAATGCTTCTTAGAAGCAAGAATGGTGAGACTACGTCTCACATACTGTGGACATGTTACCAGGATTGATCAGTCCCTGGGGAAGGACATCATGTTTGGGAAAATAGAGGGTCAGCAAAAAAAAAAGACCTTTAATGAGGTGGATTAACACAGTGACTGCAACAATGGGCTCAAGCATAGCAACAGTTGTGAGAATGGCACAGGACTGGGCAGTGTTTTGTTCTGTTGTGTATACTGTCACTATGAGTCGGAATCAACTTGACAGCACCTAACAACAACAACAATCTTTATGGAAGCAGACTGCCACATCTTTCTCTGAAGGAATGGTTGGTGGATTTGAATTGCCAACCTTCAGGTACCAGCCCAGTGCTTAACTACTGCACCACCAGGGCTCCTTCCATCTCCTCTGCCACTTCCTAACTGCTTCTTGAGGCCCCTCCAGGCCAGGTGCAGGATAAGGAAGGTTACAGGTCTGGTTCCCCAGGAAGCAGGCTCTGAGATGGAGACTAATGTGTAGGGAATATTTCTGGCATCAATACCTGTGGAGAGAGGGGTAGGAACAGGACTGGGCAGAGGGAGAAGTTAAACAATCCCAATAATCCCCCTGACCCCACGGAGAGCTCTGGTGCTAGGTGACCCTTTCAGAGTTGTCCCGAGTTGGGGTGAGGGGCTGGGGGTTTTTACCCCCATATTGATCAGTTGTTGGATATGGGCTGCTCCTGGAAAGAGCTGTGACTTTGGGCAAGACAATTTCTTCAGCTGAGGCAACCCACAAAGAAAGCCTATAGCGGACAGCCATCTTCTGGCAGCAGTCCTAAAAGCCAGAGGATGTCTTTCTTTCCTGAAGAGGAAGTTCTGTGGCATGTCATTGTATCTACAACAGGAAGTAAGGGTAAGAGGGAAGAAAAATCTTACTTGACCAGATGGTTATCTGGCCCTGAAGCCCTTTGAATGTAGCAGATACCAAATGCCAATTTGTGTCTTTCATGGGGAAATTTTGAGGGTTCTTTGGAGGCCTTCCCATCACTAAGGATCTCCACTCAGGCTAGCTGCTTATAATTTCCCTCTCAACACTCCTCCATTCTAGTTCCTAGAAGCCCATCCCTCTGCTGGGTCACTTAAAGCCCCTAAGAAGCTGCTTTGGGTGGATCTCCTGAAGATAGTCAACAACAGCAACTCTGCCAGGAGCACTTTGAATCCATAAGATCAGACCTCTTTATCCCTCAAACGCTGGATATGCAGCCTTTCTCAGTGTAGCCTGACACCTAGTTCTTCAAGAGGAAGACATGGCCTTCCCTCTCTAGACTTCCTGAGCGCAGGATTGGGTACTAGGTTCCAAAATCCAGGGATCGCTGGTCAAGTACCCAAACCAGTTCTCCTGAAGCCCCCTTCACTTAGTTTGAGGTGGTCAGAGAACATTTCCCCTTCCCCGACAAAGCCTCACTACCTGGCCTCTTAACCTCTTAATGAATTTTCTATCTTTTGCAATGTGGTTTAAAAGCTGATGATGGCCTAGTGCTAGAAGAACTAATTTTGAAATAGGCTATGGCAAGGGTGTTCTAGCACCTCAGGGGTTCTTGGCATCTTTGGCATTGTTCTCAATCAATTTCTTTGTTGATTTTCTGAAACAACCTTTAACATGCAGTCTCATTAGACTGCCTTGTACACTTATCTGCCCACACGTGGCCTGAAAACCCTCTGTGGTTCTCATGAGTGTTTATGGGTCACCCATAGAAGGTTCCTCCCCATCTCAGAGACCCATCAAGATAAGAGAAAGGAAGAAAGGAAGCAAGGAAAGAAGAAAGGAATGCAGGAAGGAAGGAAGAAGGGCAGGCAGCCAGGCTTACCTGGTGAGTAAATGGGGAAAATGTATCTCCAACAGGCAGATTTTCTTCCAAGTTCTGTCCCTGCCAAGCCTGATACTATAGGCCATGACCAACAAGATCTTGCCAAAATAGTGACTGATAAGGCATGACCCAAATGCTGCATGCTGAATATATTCCATCTGTACCGTGTCATCACTTATTTGATTTAGAATGGACCCCAGCTATGAAAGACTGTCCCAAATGGCATGTTTGCTTCAAGCACAAGTCTGACGGAAGTTCCTACAAACACACTTCAGCCAACTACCAGCCTTGACTCTGCAGCTGCTAACCAAAAGGTTGGCAGTTCGAATCCACCAGGTGCTCCTTGGAAACCTTATGGGGCAATTCTACTCTATCCTACAGGGTCGCTATGAGTTGGAATCGATTTGACAGCAATGAGTTTTAATCTTCATTTCGTTTCATTATTTTTTTCCAAAATTGATTCACATTTCTATTAAACCAAACCAAACCCACTGCCATCGAGTTGATTCCGACTCGTAGCAACCCTATAGGACAGAGTAGAACTGCCTCATAGAATTTCCAAGGAGTGCCTGGTGGATTCGAACTGCTGACCTTTTGGTTAGCAGCTGTAGCACTTAACCACTATACCACCAGGATTTCCACATTTCTATTACTGACCTTAAATAACTCAATGCAGGAAAACAAAACAAAAGAGCTTCAGTGTTTTTTTTTCTAATAACTTACATCCAAATATTCTGATAGTGATGTTTCTAGCTTGACAAGACAGGAGCTTGGCCTCATGTAGTGTAACTATGTGTGCTGTCCCGCATGCTTTTGATGTAAGTCCAGCCTCATTCTTCTCCAGTGTCTCCTCTCAGAACATACCTGGCCATGTTATCCTTTTTCACTTGAATTCACTAAGGGATGCTTTTGTTTTCTGGCCAGGAATTGTTTATCCTAGAACTCTTGTGGGAAGACACAGTAAAGGTAACACCAAGTGAGCACACCATGATGGAGGAGCCAGAGATAGAGCCCCGTCTGTTCTCTTGTAAAATCATCAGGGACTCATATAGCATTCAGCTCACATGTTGAACACATCTACCATCCCATCCCCTTTGATATCACTTTCTCTTTACTTTCATATGTCACACTTAGAGGACCCCAAGCAATCTCCCTGGCCAGGGTTATTTATGTTTTCCTTCCACCTGATGATTTTGCGCCAAGTGTTTGGGCCATGCCTTCACTTATACATTCGGGGAACAGTTTAGATCTGTTCTGTTCTGTCACTGGATGTGACGGCCAATTTTCACAAGGTCATACCATCTGTACAAGGGCAGTATAATCAACACCATAGCCCTGTACAGATACATAAATCTTAAAATATACTAGCGATGTGTCACTCCACTAACTGGTAAGGGGGAAAATGGCTTTGAATAATAAGTGCCTAAGGAGTACCCGTGCATTTCTTTAACAATTATTGTGGTAAGTATATAGTTAACAAAACATTTGCCATTTCAACAATTTTTTACATGTGCAATTCAGTGACATTAATTACACTCATTATGTTGTGCAACCATTACCGCTATCTGTTTCTGATTATTCTCATCACCCTTAACAGGAGCTCAGTGCCCCCTAAGCAATGATTCCCTCTTTCCCTCTCCCACACACCTCTAGTAACAAGTAATAAACTGTATTCTCTATCCATTTGACTATTCTAGATATTTCTTGTATGTGGGAATTATACAATATTTGTCCTTTTGTGACTGACTTATTTTTGCAGTTGTCACTCAATTCTAATCATTCCACTGGGGCTTAGCAAAGAATCAGTTCCATTCTCACTCTGTGAGTCAGTGTGTTAGGAACACCTAAGGCATTGTCCCCAGCCTTCTGCCACAAACAGGTGTAAAGTCACTGAGGAGACTGGGCAACCCCTTCTATATGTTACAAGAAAAAAGCCCTTAAATGAAATACAGGACCTATAATCATCATTAGAAGTGGTGTGGATAATGATAGTACCATATACTGAGGTAGCACTGTACATTTTTAACTGACTTTTTACATATCGCTTCACAATGCACATGAGCACAGATCCACCAGATATGCTAGAAATCTCCCTCCTCAATAATAATTAATTGCTGGACAAAATATGTACGGGGAACTGGCTCTGCCATGTGCCACCAGACAAAATGTCTGGTTGTCCACTGCTCCCATCCAACTGAGAGTTCCAAATAATCCAGAACTGAGCAGGAGAAAACCAGTCTCAACCCCATTATGACTTTTCTTTCATTCGTCAACAAGAGATGTTCATTCCATTGACTGAGATTTCTTTTGTTACTTGAGCCTTGGTCACAAATGCAAAGATAATTTTACTGCTCTATTCACTTCTCAGCCATCAGGAAATAACAAATTTCCATGTAAGGAGAAGGTACGCAGAGTCACCCAAGAGAACATACCCATAGGGTCAAGAAGCAATTAAGAGGTTTGCAGTTGCCAAGTACCCCAATTTCTCAAAAATAAAATCGGAAGTAGCTATAGCCACTCTCAACTGATAACTGCAACGTAGAAGTCACAAAAAAAGACCAGTTGCTAGGAAAGGACATCAAATTTAGGAAAGGAGTGGATCAGCGAAAACAAGGGAAATTCTCAATGAGTTGGATTGACACGATAGCGGAAACAGTGTGTTCAAATAAACCAGCAATCCTGAAGATGATGTAGGACCAGGCAACATTTTGTTCCGTTGTCCATGGGATCACCATGAGTACACACGGATGCAACAGCAACTAACACAAGAGAAGTCACAGAAAAGCATATCCTATACTCTGCTTAGCTATCTGTTCCTTTAAAGATTACAGCCCAGAAAATCCTATGGAGTGGTTCTATTCTGTCCTATAAGGTCGCTATGAGTCTGAATCGACTCGACAGCAATGGATATACTCTGCCCCCTCATCTAGCATAAAAGAGAAGCAGAGGAAATCTCCATGTGTGATAGTCAAATGATTCCAGAGGATAAAGCTGGGATGGACACACACATCCATTTATTCTTTTATTTAGCAAGCAATTTTTTAACTGTCAGCTACTCTATGAGAGACCCTGCGCAGATCCTGTGCTAAGTACTAAAATGGTCTCTGTCCCAAGGATCTCATGATGCTTTGAGACACTGGAAAAATTTGTCGATGAAAGTTTGGAAATTCTTTCCTCTGGCACTTTTTTTTTTTTTTTTAATTGTGTTAAGTATATATTACGAGTCTTTGGGTATTGCCAAATAGTTAAATACTGGACTGCAGGCCAAAAGGTTGATGATTCAAACGCTTCAGAGGGGCCTCAGAAGACAGGCTTGGTGATTTGCTTCCAAAAGTTTGCAGCCTTGAAAACCCTATGGAGTAGCTCTACTCTGCACACATGGGGACGCCATGAGTCAGAATTGGCTCAATGGCAGTTAACAACAAGAAGTATACATATAACAAAACTTTCGCCATATCAATATTTTTACATGCACAAGTCATTGATGTTAGTTCCATTCTTCATTTTGTGCAGTTATCACCATGGCTCCATCTTAAAGTGCTCCATTTCCTATCATACTTCATTAGAGTATGACATGGCCAGGAAGAAAAAGACTGGTGAGCCTCACCTTTTGTGCTTTTCTGAAGGAAGGATTTTTATTATTGCCACGTGGTGCAATAAAATGATCTAAATCAAGAATGTACTTCATAAAGGGTAGGCAAAGTGGCAGTTATATTTCTGTGAGTCTAGAGGCAGCCCCTGGAAACCCTGGTGGCTTCGTGGTTAAGTGCTACAGGTGCTAACCAAAGAGTGGGCAGTTTGAATCCGCCAGGCGCTCCTTGGAAACTCTATGCAGCAATTCTATTCTGTCCTATAGGGTAGCTATGAGTCGGAATCGACTCACCAGCACTGGGTTGTTTTTTTGGTAGAGGCAGCCCTGGGAGAGGCAAGCTTATGAATTTCTCTGCCTCTCATGATAAAAAAAAAATCAAGGAACTAGTGACATCACTATCTTACGAAGACATTGCCGACCTTACAAAGTGCTGCCGCAGAGTCGCACCAGTCCTAGCCGGCACCCCCTTCCCCTGGCTGGGCCACCTAATACCTCTCAGGAGAAGGCAAGGGCACTAGGCAGCGTTAGCACTCTCACAATTTTCACCCTCACACCTTGTGTGCTCCTAGAACTAAGAAACACGAGGAAACAATCGTCGTGAGAACAGCGGAAATGGAGAGGGAAGTGAAAACAACCAGCTGTAGGAAACGTAGGAAGTACAATGCTTCAGTGGTAAATAGCTGCATCAATCGTGACTTCATGTGCAGATACATTACTGTTCTATATCCTGGTGGCGCAGTGGGTAAGCACTTGGATGCTAACCGAAAAGTTGGCGATTCAAACCCACCAGGGGCTTGGCAGAAGAAAGATGTGGCGGTCTACTTCTGTAAAGATTACAGCCTTGGAAACCCTATGGGGCAGTCTACCCTGTCCTACAGCTTAGCTGTGAGTTGGAATTACTTGATGGCACTGGGCTTGGGTTGGCTGTAGAATGTAGAACCTGCAGGGGGAGAAGGAAAAGAGAAAAAGGTGAGGGAAACAGCAGACTTTCATGATAGATATTATAGGATGTTTTACATTTCGTTATGTTGACTGAAATGAATGATATGTTCTGTTTCTACTTTCTAGAAATAGCTCATGGAATGAAGACAGCTATGGAAGGGTAAATAGTGAAGGCGACAAAGATAAAACCGTATGCCCAGATACAAGCTTGTCGCTTTGAAAGGAGACCTTCCTTCCTTTGTCCTTCTTTCCTTCCTTCCTTCCTTTATTATAATTAGAACTAATCTAGGAATCTGTAGATTTTAAACATTAAGACTTTTTTTCCTCCAAGTTCTAAAGGTTATAACAGTTGGTAAAAATCTTTTTTCTTTTCATTTTATAAATCATTTCTCTTTCTTTGCCTCTGCCAGTCTTTGCATCCTTTTTGCAGGTCTTCTGATGAACCAACTTGAACTCTATGGGCAGCTATCCAGAGAAAACGGAATCAAATTATTTTAACAGAATCAACGAAGTCCTCTGGTAAAAATACTTCAAAAGGAATTCCCTGCTCGATTATATTACTTTCATCCCAGAGTCTCCATGGGGATGCAGTGACACCTAACAAATTACAGTCATTTACCAAAGGAGGCTCTACAAAGCATCTAATTTTGTGGCTTGCCAGGAAAGCATAAAGAAAATATTGGAAAACTAATGAGTATGGAGGCAGAGTGAAGTCAACTTCAAGTGGTAGCACTTATTTTTAGGGTCAGTCATAATATTATGACCTACTTGAACAGGAAATATGTGTTGAAAATTCAGTACTCTCTATGATGATATCATAGAAGTAATTTGTTTATCTTAGTTTGAATGTAATCCTTTGTCAAGTCAGGACTCAATCATGGAGAACATTAGGGTTCCTATACTATGGCTAAGTTTTACTTGTGGGATCTTATCCACTAAGTTTGGTATACAGGCTGTGTTGTGCTGAAGGCAGCTACCATGGTTTGCAAGAGCCAAATGGGCCCATTCTTTCCCAATTCTTTGTTGAGTGACATCATGTTGATAGCTTAAAATCAGCCACGGTGGGAGTATTTACACCATGGGAATCAGCAAACGCTATAATCCAAGGCTTCCTCCTCTCTCCCGTCTTCCCCAAGAGCCAGTTGTCAAACATTCAGCAGACAGTGCTGCATACAGGAGAAAAAGAAAGAGGAGATAAATGTGGCTTTGTTTTGTTCCTACTTCATCACAATGCGAGTCTATGACATCAAAATATTAGTTTATATTTGCATAGATGTGGGTAAAAATCAGCATGTTGCTTATTTGGTTATAAGATTTGGTCCTGATGAAAATGAACAAGAGAACACACCCTCTCTAGGTTATATTTCTGGCGATTGGGATATTAAATAGCTATAGTATTTACCTTGCCTGTCACTACGCTTGAGAATCAGTAAAAGGGGGGAGAACCCCAGCTTTGATGTCACTATCCAAAACAAAAGAAAGAAAGAAAATGCAATGTAATATAACTGCTGCAACCCAAGTGTCACCTCAGCTTCCTGAGAGCTGACATTGGACACCACACACGGTGGCTCCCATCACTTTGTGTCACAAGATGCCTTTTCTCAAGATCCTGTGTCATGACATTGCTTGTTCAGTTCCACGCTATGCGCACCTTGGTTTTTATCACTATCATTCTATTTAAAAATAAACTCAGAGACACACAGATTCCACCTCCGGCCTGTTAGCGTAAATCATATTGGCAATCTCCAGCAATGCTCCTCGTCTCCACTCTCTTAGTTTTCTTACACAAAAATCTGAAGGCGTTTGGATTAATAGAGACAAAAGATCAGAACATTGGGATAGGCTACCCAAAACAGATCAATTCGATTTCACCAGTGCATTAACAATCATCTATAAACAAAAGAAAACACGACACTATTCTGTTTGGCTTCCAAGAGTTAAACAAATGCCCCTTGAAGGGACAGACTAGGAAAATTGTGGGAGGGTGATGAAGTGGAGGCCACAGGGAGAGCCAGCAGCTGAGGATGATTTTACTGGGAGGCAGTTAACAGTAAAGGAAAAACTGATGTCACACATCCGCTCTGTCTGCAGCTCGACAAGCGAATCTTCTCCCTATAAATCCCACCGGAAATGAGAACAAGCAGCGCGTCTTCACAGATGGCTCCCAAAGCAGATCTCCAGTTCAGCCATCGTTACTCATTTTAGTGGGTAGCTTGGGGACTTGTTTTAAGTACAAGAACAAAAAGATTTTTTTTCTTCCAGTTTTGCAAGGCTGAACCTTGAAATTCAAGGGCAGTGAAATGACTCTCATTTGTTTCCTTCCTTTAATATATAAAACCTGCATCTGTCTATTTGTTCTCATTTGTCTACTCATGTGTGATACTTAGAATATGCCATCTTGTGTAGATTCATGTATCTATCTTGTCTTGTGTATGTGTGAAGAAAGGGCTTGTATCATATTCACTTTTATATCCTATGCCCTAGCAGAGGATCCTGCTGGGTGCTCACCAACAGTGCTGACTTAATCTTCTTTTTACCTTTTATTGAGACTACTTATTCATCTATCGTTAATTAGATAAACCTGTTGTTAGGTGCTGTCAAGTCAGTTCTGAATTATAGCGACCCTACGTACAACAGAATGAAACACTGCCTAGCCCTGTACTATCCTCACATTCTTTACTATGTTTGAGCCCATTGTTTTGCCGCCCTGTCAATCCATATCCTTGAGGGTCTTCCTCTTTTTTGCTGACCCTCTAACTTACCAACAGTGATGTCCTTCTCCAGGGATTGGTGCCTCCTGATAATATGTCCAAAGTAGGAGAGATGGAGTTTCACCATCCTCACTTTCAAGGAGTTCTCTGGGTGTACTTCTCCTAAGACAGACTTATTCCTTCTTTTGGCTACTCAGAAAAAAAATTTTTTTTTCTTTGTATATTCAATATTTTTCACCAACACCATAATTCAAAGGCATCAACTCTTCTTTGATCTTGCTTTTTCATTGTCCAGCTTCACAAGCATATGATGTGATTGAAAACACCATGGCTTGGGTCAGGTGCACCTTAGTCTTCAAGGTGATATCCTTGCCTTTCAACACTTTAAAGAGGTCCTTTGCAGCACATTTGCTGACACAATGCATCTTTTGATTTCTTGACTGCAGCTTCTATGGGTGTTGATTGTGGATCCAAGTAAAATGAAATCCTTGATGACATCAATCTTTTCTCCTCTTATCATGAATTTTTAGTTTTCAAAGAATAGTTTACTTTGTTATTTACTTCTTCTATTCATTTTATATGGTGTATTATTATAATGAAGGAGCCCTGGTGGTGCAGTAGTTAAGCACTTGGCTGCTCACTGCCAGGTTGCCAGTTTGAACCCACCAGCCACACCATGGATGAAAGATGTGGCAGCCTACTTCTATAAAGACTGTTGCCTTAGAAACCCTATGGGGCAATTCTGCTCTGTCCTACAGGGTTGCTATGAGTCAGAATTGACTTGACGGCAAGGGTTTGGCTTTTTTTTTTTTTTACTGTTGTTATATTAAGATCCTAGCACTCTCCTTAGTGGACAGTGGTGGTTCAATGGCAGAGTTCTTGCCTTCTATACAGGAGACCTGGATCCAATTTGTGGCCAATGTATCCCAAGTGTAGCCACCGCCTATCTGTCAGTGGATGCTTATGTGTTGCTATGATGCTGAACAGGTTTCACTAGAGCTCCCAGACTAAGATGGGCTAGGAAGAAAGTCTTGGTGATTTACTTCCAAAAATCAGCCAATGAAGACCTTCTGGATCACAACAGTCGGATTCCCTTCTGCTTGGGGTCACCATGAGTCATGGGCTAACTCCACAGCAGCTAACAACAGCACTCTACTTGGTGTATATAGCTGAGTTGCAATAAATGTTTATCTCTTTCCCTTAATAGCCTCAGATTATGTGAGTTTTGTTCTCTGATTTTAGATGTCCTCTTGACCACCTTAGCTGTGTGCGTCCACAAGCCTGTGTGTGGCCATCTAAGATACTCTGCTGGTCTCACCCCTTCTGAAGCAAGGAAGAATGGAGAAAACTAAACATACAAGGAAAACATTAGTCCAAAGGACTAATGGACCACGTCTACCACGGCCTCCACTAGACTTAGTCCAGTATAACTAGATGGTGCCTGGCTACCACCACTAACTGCTCTGACAGGGATCACTCTAGAGGGTCCCAGAGAAAGATGGAGAAAAATGTAGAATAAAATTCTAACTAACAAAAAAATATCAGACTTACTGGCCTGACAGAGACTGGAGAAACCCCAAGAGTATGGTCCCCGGACACCCTTTTAGCTAAGTAATGAAGTCATTCCCGAGGTTCACACTTCAGCCAAAGATTAGACAGGCCCAAAAAACAAAACGAGACTAATGGGGCACATTAGCCCAGGGACAAGGACTAGAAGTCAGGAGTTAGCAGGAAAGCTGGTAATAGGGAACCCAAGTTCGAGAAGGGAGAGTGTTGACATGTCGTGGGGTTGTTAACCAATGTCATAAAACAATATGTATACTGTTTAATGAGAAACTAATTCGTTCTGTAAAAGTTCATCTAAAGTACAATAATAAAAAGTGGTACAGTCTCTCTCACATACATGCTTTCTCCATACTTGGAACTTTTTTTGCAGATTGAATAAGGGTGCAATGACCAAACTCTAGTGACGTCAAGACCTTCCAAGTTTATTTTCAAAAAGAGCACTCCAGAACAGTCAGGTCAAACTCGGAGATTAACTGCAGTCCTTTTTTTATTTAGTTAATCCTCTTTATCCCACAGCAAGTAGTTCTGCCACTTCCTTTGGAGACTGAGTAGGGACATTTGTTAGTAAAAATCTACTTTGCATGTTTCTGTTGTATAAGTTGATTGCTACAGGCCAACGTGATTTGAATGACAGGAATCTGTCCAAGTTGTGAATGCACCCAGTAAATTGACACACTTTCACCTGGGAGAAAAACAGAACTCCCAATATAGGGCATGTCTGGAAAAGACCGGCCTTGTGGAAATAGTGCAGATGCTTCATTACAACTTTCTCAGTTTAAAATTTATTTTTCATTTGACATTTGAATCTTTATTCTCAGGGCTTCTTAGGCCTTCTAAATTTTCATGCAAAATATGATTCAGCAAACACCCATTGAATACTTGCTAGGTACAAGTCTCTGTGCTAGGCCTTAGGGGCAAGAGGAAAATCAGAAATAGAAAGTTGAATAAGGCATGGCTCCTGCCTCAAGGAATTTAAAGTCGACTGGGGGAGGAAGAAATGGCTAATACTGCCAGTTAGATTATTATGGAGCTACTGTATTTTTACACAAATAATACGTGTCTTCTACATTTTTTTACCAACCACGCTTCCCTCCCCTCCCCGCCAGTGAGGTATTTTCATAAGCGTTGCTATGCCAATTTTTTTTTTTACATGTTTTTGGTATAGTGGTGCTTATGAAAATATCTTGCAAGGGGAGGGCACAACTGGCAAACATAGAAGTTGAGTGTTATTTGCGTAAAAATAAGGTCTTTTATTGATTTTATATACTTTAGCCAGACATTTAAAGAAAAGCCTATTGAAGAGAAAAATTCATAGGGAAGGAGACTGGAAGAAATGACATCAAAATGCTAGTAGTATTTTTTTTGAGCTGTGAGAGTCGAAGTGATTAATTTTTCTCAATAAGTGATTCATTTTTTCAAAGTTTATAATCTTTAATAATGAATAAAAATATGTACACATTTAAAAGCTCTTCACAGTACTTTGTTTGCTAAAACATAACTATCGAGTCTTTATGACAAGAATTTTCCTTGAGGGATAAAGAAATATAAAACTGAAACCAATATGAATAGAATTTACAGAAAGAAGTGGCCTCAATATAGTTTTCTAGGTATCTGCAAACACACCTACATGTATACATAAATGGATATATAGATGCATACAAAAGACACATATATACATGCACAGACATACATGTATACATACATATATTCATTGCCAGCTCTAGAATGTTCATGGGCTGATGATGGGTGTTTTGGCTTTCTGTTCTCTGACCCTTTTATTATTATAACTGCTGGAAAAACAGAAAGTGACCAACTCTCACAGTCCACTTTTAGTAACATTAGCAGCTGTCGTGGACAGTAAAGAGTACTTGACTGGTCAGCCTTAACTCTGAATTCAAATCCTGGCTGCCACCCATTACTCTCCTTTCCCATGATTCTAAGGACATTTCTCTTCCCTCTCTCTGAATATTCTCTGGAGGAAAAGAGGAGTCAGTCAGATTCTTGTTATTACTAGTAAAGGCCATTCAGTCCCCTGGCTTAGGGATGGGAAGAAAAATTTGAGAAGAAGCATTTTGACCTTTCTGATGTTGGAGAAAATCTTTGGAAATCTAGTTCATCCCCACTCCTATCTTCTTTGTCAAGGAAGACCCTGAGGTCCACATATCCTGACTCCAAACCCTTTCTTCTTCACCATCTTCTGACCCTCTATTACCACCAACCTGCCCCACTCACTTCATAGTGGCTGTTTCGATGGCAGGGTTATACTAAAGATAGGGTGAAAACAAATACAGCTATCTATTAAGGGTCCATCATGGGTAAAGTTATTATCTCCGTTTTAGTTAATACTCACAAAAATCCTCCGAGTTATCTATGATTTTCTTTATTTTACAGATGTGGAAATTAAGGTTCAGAGAGCCAGTAACTTGCCCCAGAACAGCGAATTAATAAGTAAAAGAACAGAAGCTTCAGTCTAACACTGAGTTGCATTTCGAGGGAACCAAGTCCGAACTACTCCATGGATAAAATACTGTGACAGAATTGGACTGGCTTTAGGGCTCAGAGATGACTCTACAGTAGTATGTTTTGAGTTTCCCTTTGTCAAAAGATCTTTACTTCAAGGTGAGTAAATAAATTTACTCCTGGTACAGCTCTTGCCATGTTTATCAGTACAATGAAAGGAGGAAGAGAGGCTTAAAGCCTTAGGCTGAGAGGAAGGAGATGCCCTTGCAAAATTTTAGTCCTTGGATACCTAGAACCAAAATTTCAGTTACTGCGTACAGATCTTTGCATAAAGTTAGTAAAGTCCATTTTGCAAGTCATACCCAACCATATATTCAAATTTTTCTCTCCTTGCTCCAAACCTGTTGCTGTTGAGTCGATTCCAACTCATGACAATTCTGTGTGTTGCAGAGTAGACCTGCTCCATAGGGTTTTCTTGATACTTCGGACATGTTATCAAGAGGAACCAGCCACTGGAGAAGGACATCATGCTTGGTAAAGTAGAGGGTCAGCAAAAAAGAAGAAGACCCTCAGCAAGATAGATTGATACAGTGGCTACAAAAATGAACTCAAAGTTAACAACAAATCTGAGGATGGCATAGGACCAGGCAATGTTTTGTTCTGTTGTATTCAAGGTCTCTGTGAGTCAGAACTGACTTGACAGCACCTAACATTAACAACCTTTGTGGAAGCAGATTCCCAGTCCTTTCCTCCATGGCACTGCTGGGTGGGTTCAGACTCGCAAACTTATTTTAGTAGATGAGTGCAAGCAGTTTGCATCACCTGGGGACCTTGTCTTTGCTCCAAAAGAAAAAAAAAAAAAAACACTAATCCTTTGCCTTCTAGTCGATTCCGACTCATAGCAACCCTATAGGACATAGTAGAACTACCCTATAGGATTTCCTAGGAGTGGCTGGTGAATTTGAACGGCCGACCTTTTGGTGAGCAGCCAAGTTCTTAACCACTATAACCACTGTGCTACCAAGGCTCCTCTCTTTGTTCCAGAGACCCCAAATTCAAGTTTTCTGGCTTCAGTGCATCCAAGCCCTTCTATTCCATGGGCGTGAGAACATACTGAGACCATGCTCATTGTGAAGCTAAAACTAGAAGATTAACTGTTATAAAATTACCTTGGACATTTGAAAGAGTAGAAGATAGCACAGGCCAATAAAATTTGAGGAAATTTTTCTTTAAAAAAGGGGTCAATTTCTTCAATCCTGAGCTTAACATAGTCTTAGGAAGTGCTGGGCTCTGCCATCTACTCTTTCTTGGGGTTACGGGAAGTTGCAACAAGTTCAGAAGCAAAGACTGTAAAAAGCTCCAAAGGGAAGCTCAGAGGGGAGCCATAGTGGATGTCGAAGTGAAAGCTGCCCCAGCCCCAAGCTAAGGTGGTGGATGGAGGCTGGGTGGGTGGAGGCTGCATCCCCCAGTACTGATCATCAGTGTGTCATAGGGCAGAGCTGCGCTTCTGTGCCTAATCTCTTTGGTACTCATTCCATGAACCAATTATAAAAAAAAAAAAAACCAAACCCAGTGCCATCAAGTCAATTCCAACTCATAGCGACCCTAGAGGACAGAGTAGAACCAATAGGTCCCTACAAATCCAAGGGCCATCTGCTCCCAGATGATTGCATTACCAGTTAGGTCATACTGTGTACTGTGTTCATGGTCCCTCTTCCTGTTGACCAAATCATTTAAGTGCTCAAGCTGACTCAAGGCTTGCAGGGAATAAAATTTCTGCAACATGATGCCTCTGAGATATAAGGGGCTGAGAATGAAAACCACACCCCAATGCCATAAAAATGATAGACTGCTTACCTGCTTACCTTCTTTATATGGAATATGTCTAGGTTTATTTCCATGAAAAATGAATTCATTGGCCTATAAATTGAAATGGCCAGAGAAGACATTTTTCTTCTCTTATCTTTCCACTCCTTCTTGGGTATGTTGGTGGCAATACTGAGATTAGCTGGGCCCTAATGGTCTTGATGAAAGATTTGTGACCTTCTCCAACATTCTGCTTATTCCCTTTTTCCCATAACTGAAGAGAATTTGCACCTCGTTATCTTCCCAGTGGGCAAAAAGGAGACATAAATAAACTTTTCATCTCCATTTTTGTCAATTTAATATTGGTAGATGTAAGCTCCACACTGAGCCACAAAGTTAATAGTCAATATGTATATAATAATTTGTAGGGTAATTATAGTGGAAAAGACTATAAAAACACTACCTTTTGGAGTTTAATTCTTAGTATGAAAACAAAATGCAATTTTTGAGTCAAAAAGTTATATTTGGGCTGTGGTTCTTCTTTTAACTTGCAAAATACATCACTTATACAAAGGATTGTATAAAAGGTATAGGTATACTTAAAGACAAATTCTGGGTAGCACAAATGGTTTGCATTAGACTACTAACTGAAACGTTGGCAGTTTGAACACATACAGTGGCATTGTAGAAGGCAGGCATGACCATCGGCTTCTGTAAACATTATAGCCATGAAAATCCTACGGAGCAGTTCCACTCTGTAACACACGGGGTGGCCATGGGTAAGAATTGACTGGATGGCAACAGGTCTTTATAGTTAAAGAAGAAAAATAAAACAAAAGGGCATGTAAGCACCATCTATGTCACAAAATAGAACATTGCCCCTTTATACTCCCCATCCAGAGAACACCATCTTCCTTCTCTCATTCCAAACAATCATTTCTTTGACTTTTATCATCATCATTCTCCTGTTTTATGCTATAGCTTTATCTTTGTAACTTTAAACAAATATTGTTTAGGTTGTACGGATTTATGAACTTTGTATAAATGAAATCAAATGTATTATGTTTGTGAGATTCATCCATGCTGGTGTGTGTGGCAGCACTGCCAACATTTTCAAAGCTTATAGTATTCCTTTGGAGGAGAGTATCCCAATTTCTTTGGTTTATGGTTGTTAGGTATTTGTATCTTTTTAGTTTATCTGCTTAATATACCAAAAGGAAACACAGATATTGGGAAGGACTTATATAATTTCCCCCAACTTGCCTGTCAGTTAGTTGTACTGTGGGGGCTTGCGTGTTGCTGTGATGCTGGAAGCTATGCCACTGGTGTTCAATACCAGCAAGGTCACCCATGGTGGACAGGTTTCATCTGAGCTTCCAGACAAAGCAGACTAGGAAGAAGGATCCAGTAGTCTACTTCTGAAAAGAATTAGCCAGTGAAAACCTTATGAATAGCAGCAGAACATTGTCTGATATAGTGCTGGAAGATGAACCCCTCAGGTTGGAAGGCACTCAAAAGACGACTGGGGAAGAGCTACCTCCTCAACGTAGAGTTGACCTTAATGATGTCGATGGGGTCAAGCTTTTCGGGACCTTCATTTGTTGAAGTGGCATGACTCGAAGTGAGAAGAAACAGCTGCAAACATCCATCAATAATCAGAACCTAGAATGTATGAAGTATGAATCTAGGAAAATTGGAAATCATCAAAAATGAAATGGATTGCATAAGGTCGATATCCTAGGCATTAGTGAGCTGAAATGGACTGGTATTGGTCATTTTGAAATGGACGATCCTATGGTCTACAATGCCAGGAATGACAACTTGAAGAGGAAGAACGTTGCATTCCTCATCAAAAAGAACATTTCAAGATCCATCTTGAAGTATAACGCTGGCAGTGATAGGATAATATCCATACACCTACAGGGAAGACCAGTTAATACAATTGTTATTCAAATTTACACACCAACCACTAAGGCCAAAGGTGAAGAAATTGAAGATTTTTACTAACTTTTCCAGGCTGAAATTCATCGAATGTGCAATCAGGGTACACTGATAATTCCTAGTGATAGGAATGTGAAAGCTGGAAACAAAGAAGAAGGATTGGTAGTTGGAAAATATGGCTTTGGTGATAGAAACAATGCCAGAGATCTCGTGATAGAATTTTGCAAGACCAAAGACTTCTTCATTACAAATACCTTTTTTCACCAATATAAATGGCCACTATATATTTTTTTTATACACATGGACCTTGCCAGATGGAATACACAGGAATTCAATCGACTACATCTGTGGAAAGAGGCCAAGGAAAAGCTCAATATCACAGTCAGAACAAGGCCAGAGGCCAACTGCAGATCAGACCATCAATTACGCATACACAAATTCAAATTGAAACTGAAGAAAATTAGAACAAGTAGACAAGAACCAAAGTACGACTTTGCGCATATCAAACCTGAATTTAGAGCCCATCTCCAGGCCATCCAGAGTTCTTCCTCCCCATGGAGACTAGCAGCATTTAGAACAGTGGCTATCCTGTGAACCTATGTCCGAGCATGAGAAGATAGGGGCCAGAGACATGCAATGTGGTTATAAAACACTCTGATTTTGAGACAGTTTGTTACTGCAGCATAAATTAACTTATTCTGATTGACATTCAGCCAAAATAGCTGTAACTAATGAAGCCAGCTAACCTCTGAAATAAAGACATCAGTCTCAGATAATTTCCAGCCCTATCCGAAGGCATGAGGCTGATCCATGTGGTATCAGGATAAGATTCTGTGTCTACCTATAATTATAGGAAATATGTCTGCCTCAATTTTTAGCTCCATATTACATTAATAAGTCATGCTTTTAAAAAAAAGTGACTCTAAATGTAATTTAAAAAAAAATTCAATTTGGCTCCAGTGTGTCCTAAAGAAAGAGACAGGAAAGTCTAAAGGAATAGATCTAATTGAATAGCCTAGCCAGGAAGTCCCTGTGTCAGGGAAAGAAAACCTCTGGGTCTGATGTCCCCCAGCTGGCAGGCCTCACCAATTTCCATACATCCCGCTTACAGGGCCCAAATTCCCAGGGTATATTGTGTGGAAATGCCTTCCTTGTTTATTAAAATAGAAGTTACCCAAATGACCAATTATTTTTTGTAGCAAGTAATGGATCAAATCCTATTACTACGGATAAGGTAGCAACACGTTTGGAACCTCAGATGCACAATATCCATAGACTCATATAATGGAAGTGATCTCAGGAGTTATGCTTGGAAAAGAGAAAGCTCAGAGGTGGAAATGACATGTCTGGGGTCACACAGCTAATTCAATGACATAATCAGAAATAGAGGATAAGACCTATGTCTCCTGATTGCCAGGTTCATGATGTTGCTGTTTCAGCCTGGAGAAAATAGAAAGGGAATTCATAGCAGTGTGTACTTATTGGAAACCCTGGTGGCATAGTGGTTAAGTGCTACGGCTGCTGACCAAAGGGTTGGCAGTTCGAATCTGCCAGGTGCTCCTTGGAAACTCTATGGGGCAGCTCTACTCTGTCCTGTAGGGTTGCTATGAGTCGGAATCGACTCGACGGCACTGGGTTTTGGGTGTATATATCAGAAATTTTTATTGTATGTATTTTCATGAGGTTTGCTATGCTTATTTATTTTTATTTTGATAGCATTTTGTAAAGGCACAGCTTTATTCTATTTTACTTTCTGTTACATGTCCCCAGTGAGATACGACACTCAGCTTCATTATTACAAGAGAACTTGCATAGATATCTGAATAATTCGTGGCTGTTATTTGATAGATGACCTAACGTTTGCTGAGAAGGTTTATTGTGCTACTCCTAGGACCTCTGTGGCTTGAGACAGAGAAGTTGGGAATTGAAAGGTGCCAAGCAAGCAGAAGCTGAAATGCAAAAGTGTGTATTAGAAGGTCACCAAAGGCAGGGGCAAGAGGCAGAAGGGCATTCACAGCCAGGTGTGGTATAATTCACATCTCTTCCTGAGATTCTAATCAACAGATTCTAGAAAGGAAAATCAAGGAGAGAGATAGGGGAAATATTTCCCCCAAATGATGTCATTGCATCTCAAAGTTTTGTAGCACCTAGAGGGAAAAAAATGGGAGATGGAGACAATATAATAATAATAGGGAAAAGTATTCAAGCGATACTCCAACTCATCCATTTATCCAATAAATATTTATCCAGTGCCTACTATCTAGGAGATATGTATATGTACACATATATACATAAACAAAAAATAACTCTTATTGGTGGAATTCTATTATGGCCCCCCAAGGTTTTTGCCCCCCCCCGGGTGTATTCATCCTGTATAATGCCCTCCCTTTGAGTGTGGATGGGACTTACGAATACAGTGGATGTCATTCCTGTGATAAGGTTGTGATATTGGAAAAGGTGAAGAGATTTTGCAGAGGTAACTGTCCTACTGAAACACTAGGCTTACACTCTGGTAGAAATTAAAGAGTTTTATCGAAGGATAGTTTTGCAAAACTGGGTGACACACAAGTATCCAAGTAGGGTAGTGCAGTGTTGTAAGCTGCAGGAAGAACAGTGAGGTCATCAGGGGGGCAAAGACTTAGTGCTGGCAGGCACTGGGGTTCAGAAAGGAGGGGAAAAAAGTTACCCTAGTGGGTGGTGAAAGAGGATTAACTAAAAAAGTTACCTAAACAGGATTATTAAACTACAACCTTTCTTTGTATAAATCTCTAGCTTCTTGGAATATGTTTCACCAAGACATTCTTTTTAACATCAGTAAGTCTATTAGTTAACATCCTGGGGAACAAAAGACTCAGCTTTCTGCACATTTGCTTTTTCTGATCTTAAACAAACAAGCTATATTTCTACCTTAATCATAGATTTAGCAAAAAGTCAGTAGGAACAGGGCAAAGGTCTCAGTGAGTGACAATCTTAGTTATCTAGTGCTGCTATAATAGAAATACCATAAGTGGATGGCTTTAACAAAGAGAAATTTATTCTCTCACAGTCTAGTAGGCTACGAGTCCAAATTCAGGGCGCCAGCTCCAGGGAAGGCTTTCTCTCTCTCTCTGTCAGCTCTGGAGGAAGGTCCTTGTCATCAATCTTCTCTTGTTCTGGGAGCATCTCAGCGCAGGAACCTCAGGTCCAAAAGACCAGCTCTGCTCCTGGCGCTGCTTTTTTGGTGGTATGAGGTCCCCCTGTCTCTCTCCTTGCTTCTCTCTTTTATATCTCAAAGAGATTGGTTTAAGACACTGTCTAATCTTGTGTAGCTCATCAATATAACTGCCTCTAATCCATCTCATTTCATGATAGTGATAGGATTTATAACACATAGGGAAATCACATAAAATGCTGGACAATCACATAATACTCGCCCAGCTGAGTTGACAGATATTTTGGGGGGGCACTATTCAATCCATGACAGTGACTAAAGTCTGGTTTGAGAGATAGATAGATTAAAGATTGAGACTTGGTTAACTGGTTTTTGCTTCATCTTGGTTACCAAGTTATGAGACAATTGCTGGGCTTCATCTTTACTTAACATTATCAGTTCCGTTTTCTAACCTCATGTTGACCAAAGTGTTTTTCCCTAGGACAAGCTGCATAAACGTTCTTGACAAATATCTTTTAATAATCAATTCTTAGTAGAAGCTAAAAAACAAAAAAGAATCTGACCCTTACTTCTTATTTGTTATGAGCAATTAAACTTTACCAGAAGCTGAATTGCCTCTTCAGAACAGTAGAGGCAGAGCATTTGGTCAGGCTGAAGTTTTAATTTAAAACAAAGATTAATTTAGGTCTGAAATTAGCAATTTTAGTTATTCCGAGCACTCCATATTTTGGAAGACCCTTACGCATCACTGAAGCCTCTAAATCAGCTGACTTTAATAAAAATGGAGTTTTCCCTGGGAGGTAAGTCTTTAAAAGATATTCAAAACAAGAGAGATCCTCTCTTACTGGCCTCAAAGAAACAAACAGTTTTGTTGTGAGGAGCCTAGAGAGAGGGGTGGTCTGTGGGAAGTGAGGGCCTCACTCCTGCAACCATGTTGTTGTTGTTAGGTGACGTTGAATTGGTTCCGACTCATAGCAACCCTAGAGGAGGGAGTAAAACTGCCTCATAGGGTTTCCAAGGAACGGCTGCCGACGTTTTGGTTAGCAGCCAAGTTCTTAACCACTTTACCACCAGGGCTCTATACGGAACTGATCTGCCAACAGCCTGAATGAGCTTGGAAGAGGACAGAGAGGTCTAGGTGAGCACTCTGCCTCTGCCATTACCCTGATTCCATCGTGACTGCATACTCTGAGCCGAGGACCTAGCTACACTGTGTCCAGACCCCTGACCCGCAAAAATCATGAGATAATAAAAGTATATTTTTTATTAGCCAATACATTTGTGGTGATTCGTTATGCAGTATGGGAAAGCTAACATATTTTATAATTCAATAATAAGACATATTGGAGCCCTGGTGGCACAGTGGTTAAAAACTTGGCTGCTAATCAAAAGACCTGCAATTTGAATCCTCCAGCTGCTCCTTGGGAATTCTATGGGGCAGTTCTACTCTGTCCCATAGGATCACCATGAGTCAGAATTAACTTGACGGGAATGGATTTAGTGTTTTGGTTTATAACTCAATTTTTTTAAGAATCAGCAAAATATTTAAACAGATACTTCACAAAAGAAGACATAAAGATGGCCAATAAACATATGAGAAGATATCAACATCATTAGGCATCAGGGAAATGCAGATTCAATCAATAATTAGATATCATTAGACACCAACAAATTTTTATAAAGTGTAGATTAGCTGGGAATACAGGTTTTCTGGTGTGCATGAAATATGGCCAACCATTTTGGAAAATAACTTGGAAAGGTCTGATAAAGTTAAGCATATACCTATTCTATGATCTGTCAATTCCACTCCTAAGCATATTTTTCCAAAAGAAATAAAAATATGTCCACAAAAATATTTTTGCACAAATGTTTATAGCAGTTTTATTTGCAACAGGAAAAACTGAAAAGAAACCAAAATATTCATCAATGAGAGAATGAGTTTAAAACACTACGGATAAAATAATGAATTACTCAAAAATAAAAGGGAGCATACTGCCGATACCTGTATCAATGTAGATGAATTTCAAAAATGCTGTGCAGAGCAAAGAAGTTAGACACAAAAAAGAGTTTATACTTTATGAATGTATATGAACTCATACATATGAAGTTCAAGGTGAGGTGGAACTAATCTACAGTGAAAGAACTCAGTTCAGTGGTTTCCCCTAGGGGAGAAGGGGCTAACTGAAAAGAAGCATAAACTAATTTTGGGGGGTGATGAAAATATACTATATCTTGGTTGGCTTGTGGGATAGATAAGTAAATACAATGGGCAAAACATTTGTGATTATGTAAATTCTGCCTTAAATTTCTTTAAAAAATGTCTAAGAATTGAGAGCAGATAAAAAGAAATTGAAGTCAACCGATACTGACATTTGTTGTGAGGTTTTCTCAGAAAAGAGAGCAAGGAAGGGAGAAAGTAGCTGGAGCATGATGTGGGGTGTAGTGAGGAATTTTTAAAAGTTTATATACAGAGCAATGTATTTGTATGCTGATTGAAATGCTCCAGTACAGAGGAGAAAATCAATAATGTAGGAAAGAAAAGGAAGATTTGCTGGAATAATGGCCTTCAGTAGGTAAGAGAAAAGGAATCTACTGCCCAAATAGAAAGGTTGGTTTTGACAGAAAAACAATGCGTCCAAAATAACAGAAGAAAAGTCAGGGAATACAGTACAGAAACCAGCTCAATATGAGAGAGTCGTATAGGGCCCAGAATGTTGGTTTTGGAGTCAATAGTGAAGGTTCTCCGCAGCCAACACTTAATATATGGATGAGGTAATTTCTGCCCCGCTTTCCTCACATGATTGTGATGAGGACTAAAGAATGCTGTACTTATGAAGGAAGGAGCCTTGGTAGCACAATGGTTAAGTGTTTGGCTGCTAATCAAAAGGTTGGCAGTTCAAACCTACCCACCCAGCGCTCTGCACTATAAGTTGGAATCTATTAGACAGCGCACAACAACACAATGAGGCACCTATGAAATAATAGAACATATAAAAATAATAAAGCTTGCTACAACTAGCGTTGTAACATTAAATGGTATAATGTTCATAGAACACATGAATGAGAGTATGGCACATGTAGGCCTTTGCACAGTTCCTGGTAATGTGGGTTATGATGACAATTTAATTATCCTAAAAGGAGAAGGGTGGGAATATCTGAGGGAGGAGGAACTGATATTGAGGCAAAGGGAATATTTTTCTTAGATGCCATTGAGCTGATTCCAACTCATAGCGACCCTATGTACAACAGAATGAGACAGTGCCTGGTCCTGTGCCATCCTCACAATTGTTGCTATGTTTGAGACCATTGTTGCAGCCAATGTCAATCCATCTCACTGAGGGTCTTTCTCTTTTTTGCTGACCCTCTAATTTACCGAACATGATGTCTCTCTTAGGCTGGGTTCTCTAGAGAAGTAAAGCCTGTAAAGCATATAACATATATATGCAATAGGTTGGGAGTTTATATATATGTGCACACACACACACATGCACATACCTGGAAATGGCTCACACCATTGTGGAGGCTGGCAGGTCCCAAGTTTGTGGGTCAAGCATCAGGCTGGGCTAGAGGCTTCTCCTCACTCATAAAGCTACAGCAGCTGATGAACACAAGATTGGCAGCAGGCTGCTGGGTCACGGGATGCAGAGGCAGACAAGTCCCAAGATCACCAGGCAATATAACAGGCTGCTAGGTCAAGTCCCAAGAACCAGAGGTCAGATGATGACCAGCTAGATGCAGTGTCCAGGGTGAGCAAAAGCCAGTGAGCATTGCCAGAACATCCATATATGTTAGATACTCTCAACAACTCGAGGAAACTCCACTTACAACTGATTGGCTGATCACATCATGGAAGTGATTTCATTACATCACAAAATGGAGGATAACTACATCATTACATATCTGCCAAACTACATCATTACTAACTGCCAAACCTTTGAGAATCATGGACCAGCAAAGTTGAAACACAATCTTAACCATCACAGCGCACCCTTTGTCAGCTTGGCACTTTTACATTCCTTAAACCATACACAATCTCTAAATAAAGACAATCACAAAATCGTACTTGTGAGTAACATGATACAATTAACATGTGTGCAACTGAAAACACACTAGCCTTGTTTACATCTCATATTTTATAAGTGAAAAAAACAAAAATATTTGATGCACACATGTGCCACTGGGGTTTCCTGAATGTGGCTATGTTCCAATGAAACTTTATTACAAAAACAGACAGCAAGCTGTAATTTGCTGTCCCCTGGTCTACACCAAGGATAAAGATTGTTTTTGTGATGTGGAATATAGAATATAGATGAAGATGGGAAGGGATATTAGTAGTTTTTAAGAGCCAATTATGTACCTAAACTTTCAGATCAATGATGTCCCCAAATAACACAACCATTATGAAAAGAGGGCCCATGGTCCCGATTTTCACCCATGAGAAAACCAGTCAAACTACTTCTCCAAAGGTACCTGGATGCTGATGGCAGGGCTGAGTTTTTTTTTTTTTTTTTTTTAAATAATTTTTATTGTGCTTTAAGTGGAAGTTTACAAATCAAGTCAGTCTCTCACACAAAAACCCATACACCTTGCTACACGCTCCCAATTACTCTCCCCCTAATAAGACAGCCAGCTCTCTCCCTCTGCTCTCTCTTTTCGTGTCCTTTTCGCCAGCTTCTAACCCCCTCCACCCTCTCATCTCCCCTCCAGGCAGGAGATGCCAACATAGTCTCAAGTGTCCACCTGATCCAAGAAGCTCACTCCTCACCAGCATCGCTCTCCAACCCATAGTCCAGTCCAATCCATGTCTGAAGAGTTGGCTTCAGGAATGGTTCCTGCCCTGGGCCAACAGAAAGTCTGGGGGCCATGACCACCGGGGTCCTTCCAGTCTCAGTCAGACCATTAAGTCTGGTCTTTTTATGAGAATTCGGGGTCAGCATCCCACTGCTCTCCTGCTCCCTCAGGGGTTCTCTGTTGTGTTCCCTGTCAGGGCAGTCGTCGGTTGTAGCCAGGCACCATCTAGTTCTTCTGGTCTCAGGATGATGTAGTCTCTGGTTCACGTGGCCCGTTCTGTCTCTTGGGCTCATAATTGCCTTGTGTCCTTGGTGTTCTTCATTCTCCTTTGATCCAGGTGGGTTGAGACCAATTGATGCATCTTAGATGGCTGCTTGCTAGCGTTTAAGACCCCAGACGCCACTCTTCAAAGTGAGATGCAAAACGTTTTCTTAATAGATTTTATTATGCCAATTGACTTAGATGTCCCCTGAAACCATGGTCCCCAGACCCCTGCCCCTACTACGCTGGCCTTCGAAGCATTCAGTTTATTCAGGAATCTTCTTTGCTTTTGGTTTAGTCCAATTGTGCTGACCTCCCCTGTATTGTGTGCTGTCTTTCCCTTCACCTAAAGTAGTTCTTATCTACTATCTAATTAGTGAATACCCCTCTCCCACCCTCTCTCCCTCCCCCCTCTTGTAACCACAAAAGAATGTTTTCTTCTCAGTTTAAACTATTTCTCAAGTTCTTATAATAGTGGTCTTATACAATATTTGTCCTTTGGCAGCTGACTAATTTCACTCAGCATAATGCCTTCCAGGTTCTCCATGTTATGAAATGTTTCACAGATTCCTCACTGTTCTTTATCCATGCGTAGTAT